>NC_079443.1:35319899-35364899 GCF_903798145.1 Danio aesculapii
TGCCCTATTTATTATTTACATTTTCTTTTATTGCTTTAATAACTTCTATTGTCCTCATTACTATGGTGCATTAGATAAAAGTGTTTATTTCTCTTTATAATATTGAATAATGAATTAAACTCATCTGGGTTTAATATTTTGGTCACATCTGCAACCATGTAATGCAGATTTTACACAGTTGTTCAAATAATTAACAGAGTTATATCTTATACTAATGGCAAAGCATTTCCATTGCTGATTCAATTAGAAAGAACAGAGCTAACAGTTGAAAAATGATATCATAAAAATTTGATCACCCTTCTATTGGACTACAAGAGAAACTAAACAGAAAATGTATGTGCATTTTCTGTAGTTATTCACCACATGGGAGTTATTTGAGTTTGCATTTTAAATGAGCATATAATTGTTGTGCTTTGGATGACTCCGGTGTGACAGACCCTGCTTTTAAACTGATAAGATATTCACTCTGTGTTTAGGGCCTCGAGACGCTGTGACATGCCATAACTTGTTTGTCTCATGTATCCACAGCTCTTACCTATAGTGTAAATTACCCACATGAGTCCTTATTTTTATTTTTGTAGTAACTGACACTTTCCCAATGTAGTACTGAAACCTCATGGCATTGCTCTTTTCTTTATGCTCTGATAATGTGAACATGTTCAAACAGACCCTGCAGGCTAACAGGCAAACAATGTAAATTATTACAGACTTATAATCAAGCAAGAGTTCGTGGCTTTGACAGTGGCTTTTTGTCCAGATAAATGATTTTGTCATTATATAACAATATGCGTGACGATGATTGTTTTTGAATTCTTTCCATTTAATTATTGCTTAATGTTTTATCAGTTCCTCTTTGAAATAGTGTAGTGAAATGTATAATTAGAATATGGTGTGTTTATGCTTGCCTATAATGAAATATTGAAATGATTTTATCCTCTAATAAGGTTTGTGATTTTGAATTAAGGAAATCTCACTATTTTAGGCTATTTAAAACATTTTTGTAGTGCTAATAAAAATATTTTATCATTTTTCTAAGTATTGTTATTAATGTGCTGATATTTTGGCTGATTTAGGCATGTCATGGAGAAATACATTTGATGCTGATACAAGTCTTTTAATGAGTGATTTACTGAATCCTTCATTTCAGTGATTCGTTCAGAATGCTGATTGTTTTAGAAAAGTAGCAAATTACTTTTTATGAATGGATCAATATAGGGCAGCACGATTAATCGAAAAAAGATCACGATCTCGATTCGACCACCCACACAGTCTTAATCCAGCATCTCTACGATTCAGCCAATTATATTTTCACAGTTGATGGAAACACCAAGATGCGCATCAGTTTTGAAAATCCGCATAAAAAATGTGCATAACTGAGTAGAATAAACTTTTTATGCAATAAGAAAAGATGCACAAACTACGATGGAAACACTTTTACCGAAAAAATTGTAGTATGTGCATTAAAAAAGGTCATGTGATTTTGTTGTAAGAGATCATGTGATGATCAAAATGTGTGGAATGGACAAACCAGGAGGCTGACAATATTGTAAAACATCTAAATGTTGTTTTAGTCAATCTAATATGCCTTAACCATTTCAGTATTGTTATTATATTATTAATGACCTCCCGAACTGTCAAGAGTGCATGTGCTCCGCGTCTTACACCTTTAAATGCCACTGCCCATACACTGTGTGTCAGGATTGCCTTCTGAGGCGCAAGATATTTATTAAATGAAGAAAAGATTCATGCAGCTTCTCTTATAGCAGCAAATTAAATATTTACAATGGATATTTGGCACAAGATCAGGAAGTGACGATTTTGTTCACTTTGACTCATTGGGTGAAAACGCTGCTTTATTCGCACATCTTTGATGAGATATTCCAGTTTTGCACATAAAGTTAATTCGCATTTTTGGATAGAAACATAGCTAGTGTCTGAATAACTCCTCTAGCCTATATAATGTTGAACATAATGCAAGAGGGAATCTGATAATGACAAATGTCTCATTTTACCAGTAAAAAAAATGGTCTAATAATGTTGTCAATGACAGCAAGCATATGTCTCAAACACAACAATAAAGCTTTAGATAGTTGTATAGTTGTATTCTGATGTAATCACAAGTTCACCATTCCAAGTCTATATATACAAAAAATAGCATTTTAACCAACAGTAGACCAAAACTACTGTAGGCCTAATATTATTTAGTTGTTTTACCATGTTTGAGAAGTAACAATAAAAATAATAGCCGACTTATATACACCTTTATTTGACATCTACAGAATCGTGAGAAAATCATGATCTTTATTATAAGCAAAAAAATGTGATTCTTTTTTTTAGCCAAAATTGTACAGCCCTAGATGAATCTTTTAATTATATGAATTAATTCAGGAATAAAATACTCTGAGAGATGCACAATTGTTTTTTGCAACTGTTTTCATAGGAAAGACAGACACAGACAGTATTGTGTAAAATATAATCACAAAATATCTTCTTATTTGTTTAATTGTAAAATCAAGGTTACCTTTGCTCACAAGCTTGTGAAAAATGCACATTTGCTTGTTACACTGCTTAACATCTTTTAAATGCATATCATATTATAAATATCACTTATTATAAAATGCATTTATTTAATTTTCAAAAATGAAACATATCCAGCTGTCAGTTTTGACATCATCAAAATGAATCACAATTTCACCATAGACAATAAATATCACTCATCCTTACTCTCTGGCTCTGCATCCAGTCATCTTTTCCATAAAATGATTAAAATACCTGTTTATAAGTGCATGAACCTGAAAATATATTCTCATTTGAATATTGTTTTTTTTGCTCCATAGTTTTTATGTAAGTATGCTTTGGAATGAGTCATTTGCTCAAACAAATGTAACAACACATCCTATTGAAAATAGCTGTATGCCAGTAATCCTGCTTTTGTTTGACCAAAGTTTAGAGTAATTTGATTTATTAATTTGTTTTGATGAGGCAAGTAAAATTCTTTTCCATTGGCCCAACCAAGCCATCAGACATATTTTTTAGCATTTAGCCAAGTCTGAAGTTTCATTCATAATGGTCTTAAAATGTCTTAAACTTGATGAAACCTGCAGAAACTCTGTCTTAAGATGCACAATTGTGTTTTAGCAGCTATTTTCATTGGTGAAACAGAAAAAAACAGACAGCATTGTGAAAATGTAATCACTAAAACTGTTGTTTAAAATCAATGTTACATTTGCTCACAAGCTAATATTTCTGAAAAATGCACTCTTGTTACATAACTAAATGACATCTTATTAATATGTAGCCTATTATAAACCTCACATATTATAAAATTAATAAAAAAAAATATTAAAAACCAGACATGTTCAGCTGTCAGTTTTGATATCATTAAAATGAATCACAATTTCACCAAAGACAATACATATATCACTCACCCTCACTCTGTAGTACTGCATCCAGACATCCTTTCCATAAAATAATTAAAATGCCTGTTTAAAAGTGCATTTGCATAAACCTGAAAATATATTCTCATTTGAATATTGCCCTCCATATTGCTTTTTCCATTTAACTATTTTGCTCCATGGTTTTTATGCAAGTATGCTTCAGAATGAGTCATCTGCTCAATGAAATGTAACAAACACATCCTATTAAAGAATGGCTGTTTTGTTGGATTACGCCAGTAATCCTGCTTTTGTCTGACCAAAGTTTAGCACTTTGAAAAAAGTATTTTAAGTGTCAGCAAAAGTGCCTTTTGGATGGGCTGATTTCTTTGTGCTTACTCTGTCAGATCTTTGTTCTAATATGTAAATTTCCGTCGTAATTAGGCCGAGTTCTGAAAATATCAGTTAATGAGGTGCACAGTTAATCTGGATATGCAAAGCAGACTTCATGTTCTCTTCCAGACAATACGGGTACAGAAGTCACAGAATTTGATCCGTGAAGTGTTTGGGCCACAGGGGGCTCTGTGAATAGGATGGTGGAGAATGGCAAGTAATTTACTTTCCCCAACTGCTCCATCCACAACCTCTGGTACTCAGAGTGTATAAGAAACTCAACCTGTTGTCTTTATGTCCAGATGCAACCTTGTGTGCTTTGATGGCATTAACACAAAGCTCACCTTGTTTCACCTAATTTAACCAGCACTCCGTTGGTAATTGGGCTTGTGAGTTGACACTCTGCATGTGTTTTTTTTTTCCATTCCTCCTTTTTCCCTTCCAAAGCGATCCAATTAATATGCTAATGAGATGATAAATATTTATGAACATTTAAATTAGGGAGAAAGCTCTCAGAGCGCTGCGCGAAATGAATTGCTCGCAGGACTTCAAAGTGTTGCTCGACTAATGAAGTGCGGGAGATTTGCATATGGCTTTAATCAGCTGCATACTGATTACGCTTTATTACGGCGCTGCCAGCCGCTCCGCTTCTGTTCCGTTCCAGAATGAAAACGAACTTATTCACACTCTAGTTGTTATGACAATCATGGCACAGCGAGAGTGAGAGAGAGCAAAGCAAGCAAGCCGGGGAGACTGAGAGGAAGGCAGCCACAGTTTCAGCCGAGCTTAGCTGTGCTCTGCACGTGTGTTGTTTTTTTCCACTCCAAACCGTTTAGTTCTTTGCTTTTGAGAGACATCTGCGGAAGGGGCGCTAAGTTTGTTGTGATGCTCGTAGAGACGCTTGAGAAGGCAGGTGCAGCAGCTGCCGGTGAGTGATGTTTGCAGCCAGCAGCGATCATGTTAAGCTGTGTTTGCTCGTGTAGTGATGCTAGATGTTTGAGTTGACTAGTGGACGAGTTTTGGTTCATAATTACCTCATTATGTTATTTTGAGATTTTATTTTCACTGAAAGATTATTTTATTAGTAGCAGAAATGTCATTTTTGTTGATGTTTTTAACATTCTAAATGCTTATAAAGTGTTGAAGAAGCTCTTTCACTGACTGATTCTTTATTTTGAGTCCGATCTTGTTCTGTCTGTCTCCAGATTCTAGAATGAGCAATCCTTCAGAAACAAGTAAATGTGCAATGGAGAGCGGGGACGAAAACACTGGTGAGCTACCCAAGGAACTGTTGGGCTTTTTAAATGTCGCTTTCATGCATTTCCCTCTCTTAGTTTGCTCAGATCTTTTTTTTTTTGGCCTGCAGCTTTCTTTTACAGTGACTGAAAGACTATCAGTTCACAGTTTAAGTTTTTAGGGGTCACTTGTGCAGCTGAGGTGGAGCATGTAGGACAATGTCTCTCAATATGTATCAGAGCGAGCGTTTTTTTTTAAAGATTGAAATAAGAAAGGCCATGGAGCTGAATAAGTTGGTTGAAAAGGCTTTTTGTGTGGCTGGAATCTATTGTAGCGTTGACTGCTTTTCTTCTTCCAGGTGCCCAAACAAATGGACTGGACTTTCAGAGGCAGACTGTGCAAACAACAAGCGCAATCACCAACGCACATGCACAGGCCTTGCTCCAACAGGTATAATCTTCTCCTCTGAGCCCACACTCACATTTGTGGTCTGTGTTATGGATGAAAGAGCCATAGGAATTCAAAGATGTCCCCAGGGTCATCGTTCCTCACTTAAATGCCATTGTCTTGACCTGCTCGGGTGATTAGCGTGTTTGGAGTGACTGCAGAGGCTTTACTCCTAATGTCATGAATTGTTAAGGCTACTTGAATATAATGTGTGAGATTTGTTGAAAGATTGAGAGAAGAAGATTAAAAGCGCAAATGTTTTCTCTCTTGCTTACAGGGGAAATTATTGGGCCCCTTATGCTAATTAGCTGCTCTGCAGTTGCTCGGAAACAGATGGCTGAGAATATGCAAATCTATGCAGAATTTACATGTACTGCATAACCGTTTCGTTAATTAGCATACCCCGCTCTGCTCGCCGCTTGAAGTCTCAGTAGGCTGCGGTATATTTATATCACCGTACGTGAGCATCGACAAAACACATTTGATTTTTGGGGGCTGTCTTCATTGAGCAAGGAAGGAAAAAAATTATTTTTTTCCTTCATTTATCAAACTGGGACATTTAAGCGAGGAGAACGTATATTTCTATGCATTGTGCAACAGGCCAATAGTGCCTATCAGCTTTTTCAGAGACCATAGGATTTGGTAAAGACCAATTAGTCTTAAACTGAACCGGCCAGGAATGATGTGAATCAAAAAAGTTAAAATCAATTCAGGCTGATTATTTTAGTCGAGGACAAAAATGAGTTTTCTGCAGCTTTTGAAAAACTCCTACAGTTTACATGGAGGGATCGAAATTTATTTTAATAAATAGGGAAAGGGGTGGCGCAGTAGGTAGTGCTGTCGCCTCACAGCAAGAAGGTCGCTGGTTGAAGCCTCGGCTGGGTCAGTTCATGTTTGCTGTGTGGAGTTTGCATGTTCTCCCCGCTTTTGAGTGGGTTTCCTCCGGGTGCTCCGGATTCCCCCACAGTCCAAAGACATGCGGTACAGGTGAATTGGGTAGGCTAAATTGTCCATGGTGTATGTGTGTGTGAATAAGTGTGTATGTGTTTCCCAGTGATGGGTTGCAGCTGGAAGGGCATCCACTGCATAAAACAAATGCTGGATAAGTTGGCGGTTCATTCCGCTGTGGCGACCCCAGATTAATAAAGGGACTAAGCCGAAAAGAAAATGAATGAATGAATAAATGTATAAATAGGGAAAATCTATGAATTTCTGTGACTGACAAAATAATAATTAAGGCTAATAATTAGCCACCATTTAAAAAAAAATTTAATTCATGTATGTGTCATGTATTCATGTATGTATGTTTGGTTTACTTGCTCAATTTATACGAAGTTATTTAGTTATTGTATTTATTTTGTATTGTTCTGCTTTTATGTTAATGCTCTGTATTTGATATTCATCTGCATTATTTATATTTCTAATATAAAAATTTTTCTATATTATAAATAAGAAAAATTAATAAAGTTCACATCAAAAAAAGTTTTCAAGAATAAAACAGTAATACAGCTTTATTTTTTTTGTACATTTAAAAATGCATTCTTTTTTATATAAACAATTGTGCACACAAAATAATACCCATACTGCCATACATTTTTACAATGATTTACAGAAGACGCCCACTCAAATGTCATTCAGTGTAGCAGTAGTTTGTATACCCAGAAATCTTGTCAGACACACTGGCGGTTACTTAATATGCGTTCCTCGGTAATCTTGTGTTCTCGTGTAACATCATCATCAACCGCCAAAGTTCAGTTCCAAATTTCAAGACCGCAAGAACGGAGGACATGTGAAAGTTCCCAGGTGTGTTCTTGATCTCGAGGATGCACCGATGCAGACTTCCCAGAAGTCATTGCGACTGAATAAAGGAGGTGGGAAGCACAGCATTTTATATAGATTTATTAATAAAGTTCAGCGATATAACCTATTTATCTCAGGAGTTTTTCTAAACGAGACGGTGAAAGTAAACATTAACATGAAAATCTTAATAAAGCCATAAACACATTAAGGGTGTTTATTTGCTAAAACTCATAATAAAATTAGTTTTATTTAAATTGTGCACTGTATATCTGTAAGGTCTTTATGCATAGTATATATTATGAAAAGAGGAAAAACATCAATACATCGTTGTATGAATGCTGTAATTTTAAAAAGATTTTCCATTAAAAACACGTGAAAGTCATGTGACCATCAGCATCTCATTAGCATTGCGTTCTCTGTTCTCGCTGTCTCCCGTGTTCGTTCTTCCGAGGTGACTTAGCAAGACCGGTCTTCACAAGAATGCAAGTCCGTTCTCTGTGATCTTGGAATTGAAAAACACCCATTGAGTAGAAGTATCATAAAATGACTAAAAGACTGTATTAATAGAGCACAATGCAGGCTCTAAATACTATTGTCATTTTAAAAATGTAGACTTTGCTTCTATACTTCAAGCTAGGGACTCACCAAAACCAAAATTCTGGACATTCTTTGCCTAAACCGAAAACCAAAACTGAAATAAAACATTCCTAGTAATATTTAATTATTATTTAATTAAATAATATAATTTTGTAAGGCTTTTAAAATCAAACATAATTTCAATTTATACTGATAAAATATATAAGCCAGTAAAATAAAAACATTTTTGTTTTCAGTTAACAAATTGAGGTATTATTTTACCAGTGTATCCATGACAGCACAGTAGTGCTATGCTAATAATTGAACAATAGTTGATGGTATGCTTCCCTGCTCTTGTGAATAGGTTTCAATGCGCAGCGCAGTGCTTTCTGCATCCAGTGTGAAAGGCGCTACAGGGAAGTTAAAACAAACATGTTGGACACTACTGGGCAGTGCGGCGCAGCCTTTTCAGGATTGAATAAATGTCTAATTAAAGCATTAACTGCCACCTAGTGGAAGTTTTAGTTTTTTTTACTGACTTTTGTCTCTGTTTTCTCTAGTTGACTTTGACTCCAGCGCAGCAGCAGTTGTTGCTGCAGCAGGCTCAGGCTCAGCTCTTAGCAGCAGCGGTTCAGCATTCAGCCGGTCAGCAGAGCAGCACTACAGGAGCCAGCATCTCTGCCTCCGCTGCCACCCCCATCACCCTCTCCCAGCCCATCCAGATCACGCCTGTAAGACACACACTCACGGCTGCTTATGCTTCACTGCTGTTTTAATTTTGCTATTGCTGTTTTTTTATACAGGACTGATTGTTCCTGGACTGTTTTTTTTAGTAGTCATTTATATAAATTTCAAACAACTTGAATTGCAGAAAATAAGACACCAGAATTTATTTATTACATTACAGTCAAAATCAGAAAGATGCTGTGTATAGGGTGGACAGTATAATACATACATATACATATACATAACCTGCAGTAATACAATATATACAAGTGTCCTTTTCAAAAAGTTGATGTCTGTGCGTATAATATGTTTTCAATTAAGTGTATTTCTGTGAATTACTTTGAATAACATTTTCTAGTTTCATTTAGAAGTTATGTAAATTCTGCTTCTGATATACCTTGAAAAGTTAAATGTTTACAAAAACCACAAATTTTTATTACAATACTCATTTATTGCAATATGCTTTAATAGTGACACTTTAAGATCCATTACTTAACGTAAATTATACATTAAATTACTTATAGGAAGCAGAACGTATATTATATTATTAATTAATAATTGTTAATTTTCAGTGTGACTGTTCAATATTAGTTCATGTTAGCTTAGATAAATTAAATAATATTCCATTAAATATATTTTAGTCTAGCTAATAAAGATAATTAATGTTAGCTCTTAGCTATATAATCACATATTATCAGAAACACATATTAAATGTTTTGCTTTACTGCAGAATGTGGTGACAATATTTATTTTTCAGACCAGATTTAGAACATCCTTATTGTCAAGCTGTGAATTATTTATTGAGGTTGTCTTAACCACAGCGGTGCACTCTGCTATAGTGACAAATACTAACATTTGTGTGTATGTGTGTGTGAATGCAGCAGTTACTGCAACAGCAGCAGCAGCAGCAGAACCTCAACCTGCAGCAGTTTGTGCTGGTCCAGCCTGGCCATCCCATCGCAACACAGCTGCAGCCCGCGCAGTTTATCATCTCACAGACGCCACAGGGCCAGCAGAGTGAGTCCCATATCTTCTCAGCCACCTCCAATCTCTTCATGCCTTCATAAGAGCAGTCTGTCTGATTGTCTTGCAATAAACAGGTCTCCTGCAAGCCCAGAACCTTCTAACTCAACTACCTCAAAGCCAAGCCAACCTCCTGCAGACCCAGCCAAGCATCACACTCGCCACACAGGTCAGGGCAATCACTTCACCCACTACATTCAGTCAAGAGAGATTTGCATTATGCACTGTATTTTTGTTTTGTTCTGTTTTACATTGGCTTTTTTGTGGGGAAAACAATGTTCAGCCCTCTTTCTATTTAGTATTAATGTGTTTTAAGTGGTCAGCTCACACACATTAATGTTGGCATTGGCTGCAGTTTTATTATTATAATTCTTATTGTGCTGTTTTTGTTGGTGTGGATTAATTACTCTAAGTACAATAGTGTTAGGGTTGTTGTTTGGGGTTGGCAAGATATGGAAATAATATTTACTAAATGTGATACATAATATTCACTAAGAGCTATGTCAAGTTCATCACAAATGGTAATTATTGTAACAACAAATAATATCACCGTTTAAAACATTTTTTTTCCCTAAGGGAACAAGTCACTTAGTAAGTGTTTTAGAACCACAGAATTATACATCATCTCGTTTTATCTGAAAGTGAAAGTAAATGCACATAAAGTTGATTTGTTTGGTTTTAAAGACTCGTCTAATGTAGAAGAATTTGTTGTTTTGATTTATTATTGGAAGTACATTTGCAGATTCCTTAAATGTTAACTTTTTTTGAGCAATATTAACTGAAAAGAATTCTAAATGATTTAATTAAATTTCCTCCGTTCCAATGGGATTAACTATTGGGAAGTAATATCTTGGTAACAAAAAAAATTGGTCACTATTTTATGGTGCAATTCTCGCAGTTAAATAACTTAACTGTGACTTTTGCTGAAGTAAATTAATAAATATACTGTTATTAAGACATAAATAAAAATATACTTAATATATATATATATATATATATATATATATTAAGACAGTGGTTAGGTTTAGGCATTGGGTAGAATTAGGCATATAGAATAAGATCACGCATAATAAATGCTTTATAAATACTAATAAACACTAGTGAAGGTACCTAGTGAAGTAAAAAAAAAAAATTAAGTTTGAGTTTTTCTATTTATTTTTACAATTATTATTAATTAATAAATCCCTAATAAAACTATTTTGGGTAAAAGAACATGGAGTCATAAAAACATACTTAATATTAAACTACCCTTTCAATTCATGTTTTTTTATTTTGAAAGCTATGATATGCAAATAAGTAAACATGAGAAATACTTACTTGATATTTTAATAATCGCAGCCAAAAAAAGCAATTACAAAGCACTGGTTACTTCCTGAATCCACAACAACCCAAGAATGGCTAAAAATAGTATATGATGTTTATGTGATGGAAAAAATGACATTCTCCCTTCAACTCCAAATTAATGTATTTAGAAATATCTGGTCCATGTGGACTGAATACATTAGGTTCATCCAATCTTTACAGAAATTTAAAATTATTACTATCTAATTCCCATCCACAGAACAAACATTTTTCAATTTACGACCAATTGGACTCCTCCTGTTAATCCTCTCTTTAGATTAGAAATTTATAGCTGATAATAACTAAACTGAATTTGATCGAATAAATAAAGATTCGACCCTCTCTGACCTATGTATATTTATTTATTGATGTTATGTTACTATATTATTGTTACTGTTATTTTCACATATTTTATTTTATGAAAAGTAAATTTTGTATTGTGTTCTGTTACTTTATAGTTTGTAAAAAGACTAATGTTTAGCAATGGGAAATGTACACTCTCTTAAGTGAAATCGTTGTACTGTAAATATTGCTACTATAAAATTTTTTTATTAAAGTGCCTTGTTAGATACTAATTAGATTAGATATTTTTTTACTTAAGGCTGTTTAATGAAATATTTTCTCAGATCCAAGAATGAATAGAATATGAAAATCAAACCACTCTGCTTTAGTCTGAATTGGGCAGTTGTTGTTGTTTTTTTCACATTTATGTCTTGGTAAAATTCATCTTCCATTCTTGATCATCTCAATAAATGCATCTGTATACTGCTCAGCCTGCGACCCCCACTCGCACGATAGCAGCAACCCCCCTCCAGTCCCTCGCTCACAGCCAGACGACACCAAAGCACATGGACACACCAAGCCTGGAGGAGCCCAGCGACCTGGAGGAGCTTGAGCAGTTCGCCAAGACCTTCAAACAGAGACGCATCAAACTGGGCTTCACGCAGGTAAACCAGCTTCACTGGACACTGATGAGTAAAAGTCTGTAGGATTTTAAAGAAAAAAGTTTTCAAATAATTCGAAATTCATCACAATGATGATCTGTGTGGTAGTGTTTAATCATTCAGAGGTCATCTTTTGTAATGAATTTCTAACTATTTGAAAACCATTTTCTTTAACGCTTCTGTATCGTTATAGACAATGTTTTTATTGTTCATTGTAGGTTTTTTTTTTTCAATTTTTTTGCTAAAAGGTTTATTTTTAATTCAATGTTATTAATTTTTACCCTCTTTGTTTTGTATACCTGATTAAACAAGGCACAAAATGTCCTGCTCAGGATCTTCAGCACAAAAATGTAGCCCTGAAGGCCATTAAAATATGTTTAATATTTAATCCCAGTTCAATTGAAGAAAGTCACACATTCTTTGTAAGCAGTTTACATTTTGCTTTATAAAATTCTAATTGCCAATTAAGAAATGTAAAATCTTTAATATTTTCACAAGTGTTGGCCAAAGATTAATCGTGATTAATCAGATCCAAAATAAAAGTTTGTTTTGACATAATTTAAGTGTGTGTATTATATATATATATATATGTATTTTATTTATATATATATATATATATATATATATATATATATATATATATATATATATATATATATATATATATATATAATGTATATGAGATAAAAACACATACATGGAAACGAAAATATACAAAAAAATTTTGTTATGTATATACTTACATTTATATATCATTTGTATTATATACAGTTGAAATCAGAATTATTAGCCCCCCTGTTTATTTTTTTCCCCCAATTTCTGTTTCAACACATTTCTAAACATAATAGCTTTAATAACTCATTTCTAATAACTGATGTATTTTATCTTTGCCATGATGACAGTAAATAATATTTGACTAGATATTTTTCAAGACACTTCTATACAGTACTTCTATACTTAAAGTGACATTTAAAGGCTTAACTAGGTTAATTAGGTTAACTAGGCAGGTTAGGGTAATTAGGCAAGTTATTGTATAACGATGGTTTATTCTGTAGACTATTGAAAAATATATAGCTTAAAGGGGCTAGTAATATTGACCCTAAAATGGTTTATAAAAAACTATGAACTGCTTTTATTCTAGCTGAAATAAAAAAATAAGACTTTCTCCAGAAGAAAAAATATTATAAGACATACTGTGAAAATTTCCTTTCTCTGTTAAATATAATTTGGAAAATATTTAAAAAAGAAAAAAAAATTCAAAGGTGGGCTAATAATTCTGACTTCAACTGTATATGTAAAAATTATGTCTAAACATTTTTTAATTATGCATGTGTGTATTTGTATATACAGTACATAATGCATATCCACAGTACACACACTTAAATTATGTCAAAATAAACTTTTATATTGGATGTGATAAATCTCGATTGATTTTTGTCCAGCACTAATTCCGACACATTTTTCAGCTTTGCCTAGTTTTCTGGGGACTCACCTTGATCTTGATCTGCAAAGTTGTGTAATTATAATTATGTGGGATTTTTTATTGTTGATATCAGAGTTTTTGTATGTTTACATTGAAAGATTTGTGTGTGAGTAGTAATATATTAGTTTTTTGTGACAATGCTCCCTAGCCCCCACAAGAAAAAAAAGGCTTCGGAGCAATTCCAGCATTATGGATGTGACATTTAAAACAGTTAAAACTTGAAACATAAATACACGGAGAAAGTTTAGGTCAACATTATATTGAAATATCTGTTTATATTTTTCAAAAGAACATTTGGAAGTGTTTGGATCAGAAAAATATCAATCTGTAAAGGTTTTTATCTTTTAATTAAGAAAAGTAAACATGCATTATGGATATGACCAAAAAAGCTTGCAAGTTTATAGTGTACAACATACTTTGGAGGAATTCTGTGAATGAAACCCAAAAGAAATAATCAAAAGCATAAGAATCGGCTCACTATAGAACAACCATGATTGAGTTTATTTTATTTGACATTTTTGCATTTATGAGAAAACACTTCGTTATGGATGTGACAGATGTGAAATTGCCACATTTGTGACTTTGGTAAATCAAATATAATTGTTTGAAAACTTTGAAAGAAACATTTTTGAGTATTTTAACGTTACTGTAAAATGTAATGTAAAATTGAGTTTGTACACCCCTGGTTTATGGAAATTATAGATTTAAATGCAAGCATTTTTGTCCTCCAAAGACTTTAAAATTTATACACAAACTAAAACTCATTAGGTTATTTGACATGCATATTATTTTTCTGTTCATCCTTCTAAAGTGTTTTTGACACAACAGAATATTGTATACAGTCCTATATAAGTAAAGGGGACTCAACTTGACCCTGACCTGATGTTTTTGCAGTTTAAAACATTACTGTTATGTTGCTCGTACCAGGGGGATGTTGGCCTTGCCATGGGAAAACTATATGGAAATGACTTCAGCCAAACCACCATTTCTCGCTTTGAGGCCTTGAACCTGAGCTTTAAAAACATGTGCAAACTGAAGCCTCTGCTTGAAAAATGGCTCAACGATGCAGGTATGTATTTTCTCTGCTTTAAGCCAGTTCTCTCCTCTTACTTTTGCTCTTTAAAAATAACATCTCATACCTTGGAGAATGTTAGAAAGGATATGAAGGTTATTGTAGCATTCCTCTTTAGTTTTGGAGCTCCTCTCAGGGTATATCCGAGGTCTGTGATTTTTGTTATATAAAGCAAATCTTTGACTTGACTGATGTTGGGGCTGCGAGATGTGCTGTTTGCCACAGGTGCTTATATCAGTGGCTCTTTGTGCTTTTGTACGCGCTGTTTGTGCAGAAAACCAGACGTCTGACCAGGCCCTGTCCAGTCCCAGCTCTCTTGGCTCACCGGGGCTGGGCATGGAGGGCCTGAACCGCCGCCGCAAGAAGAGGACCAGCATCGAGACCAACATCAGAGTGGCCTTAGAAAAGAGCTTTCTGGAGGTGAGCGATATTCCTGATTAAAGCTTATTTTTTTTGTCTCTATCTGCACGCAAAATTCTATTTACATTTTTATTGTTAGAATAGCCATACTATATTGTTTTTATTATTATTATTGATACAAATATGTATGAATAATAATGTATGAATAATAAAATAATAACTTATTATTAAAATACTATATTGTTTTTATTATTATTATTGATGCAATTATGTATGAATAATAATGTATAAATAATAAAATAATAACTTATTATTAAAATACTATATTGTTTTTATTATTATTATTGATACAATTATGTATGAATAATAAAATAATAACTTGGTAATAAAATATGAATTCTGATCAAATAATGAATTAAAGGTCTTTTTTGTTTTCGTAATTAAGTATTATAAACAGATTTATATTTCATTGCATTATATTGCATTTTACATTGCATTATTTTTTAAAAATGCTTTATTATGATTTGTTATTACTTTGTTTTTATTTCTATTTATTAATATAAGTAACACTAATAATTATCTAATCATAATTAGATTAATAAAGGGACTAAGCCGAAAAGAAAATGAATGTATATATATGTATGTATATATATATATATATATATATATATATATATATATATATATATATATATATATATATATATATATATATATATATATATATATATATACACGCAGTACTCAGTATAATTGAGTACAGCCCATTTTGAAAATGAATATTTTGATCCATTTCTCAGTGAAAATAGTCAATCTATTTTTGTGCATTTAAACAAAACAAATTTATTAAGCATATATATATTTATTAAAATAATATTTTAATCACCAAACATATTTAGAAATTGAAAGAGAATAAAGTGAAATTCAAGCAAAATATTGCCAAAAAGTTACAACCGACAAATTTTCAACAACATTTTTCCATTTTTTTGCTTCTCTTGATCTTTCCTCTTTTTAAAAATTTGTAGTTAATATTTTTCTCTAACCTATAAATTTAGGTGTGCTAGTTTTTGGACCGTTATTGTAAGTTATTTTGTTAGATAAGCTCCAAATTTGGCTTCAGTATTCACTAATCAAATGTATATGCACAAATATAATATTGTATAGCTTCCTATTAAAAAGGAATAATACTATTCAGTATTATTAACAGTATTATTGTTAAGCATATTATTGTGGTGGTGGCGGTGGTTAATAAGAATATTGATAACAACACTTTGTTTATTTTATAATAATTCACTCAATTAAACTTTAATTTAGTTTACAATAACAGATTTACAATACATTTAATATTTTTATTTGTTGGAGCAATAGTAGTAGTTGCATGCAATAGAGACAGGTTTATTAAATTCTGTTCATATGTGTTCAGAGATAAGGTAGGTGGGAAAAGTCCAAGAATACATGTTTTATCTTTTAATACATCATAAACAAACATTAAGAAACACTGAAGCAACACTGTAAGAATGTTGTTTAATAGTGTCTCATCCTCAAATTTTCCTGCATAGTTGATTACTCAAACATTAGACTGCAGCATTGCAGATCTTTGTGATTGGTTTTTGCCGTAAGGGCGTTTCTTGTGCCTTTGCCATTTTCAAGCAGAACCAAAAACCTACCTCTGAGGAGATCACCATGATCGCAGACCAGCTCAACATGGAGAAGGAGGTGATCCGAGTGTGGTTCTGTAACCGCAGACAGAAGGAGAAGAGGATCAACCCGCCCAGCAACGGCAGCGCTGCCAGCACCCCTATCAAAGCAATCTTCTCACCCACCACAACTCTGGTACGAGACGTCAAAACATGAAAACTGCCTTCCATCATTCAACCCAGCAGCTCAAATCATGCTGAACTTCTTTTTTTCTGTTTAGGTGCCGAGTACAGCCAGTCTTATATCCAGTAACACACCGACTACAATGACTGTAAACCCAGTTTTGCCTCTCACCAGCACTAGTGTCTCCGGCATCAGTTTCACTGGTAGGCAAGAGTTAAAAGGGTAGTTCACTCAAATACATGAATGCTGTTCATTCATTTACTTCCCTTCAAGACACTCTGTCGAAAATATCTGTTAATTAACAGATTTCATATTTTGTTATTTACAGATGTTTTTCATTTATTTATAGTTATGAGTTACATCACGGGACCTTTATGTCTGCTCTGACTTTTAATGTTGAAATTCAACTCTGCAGTAAAACAAAATGTCTGTTATTGACAGTAAAGTAATCTGAAACAATATAATGTATGTAAAATAATTTAACTGTACTTAAAAAGTACTGGTAGTTTATTACCACGTTTTTTACTGTAATTTACAAAACCAATAGAGACAATATATCTGTTTTAAGTTGAAC
This sequence comes from Danio aesculapii, assembly GCF_903798145.1. Taxonomy (NCBI): domain Eukaryota; kingdom Metazoa; phylum Chordata; class Actinopteri; order Cypriniformes; family Danionidae; genus Danio; species Danio aesculapii. Next base: position 35,337,070 of record NC_079443.1, read on the forward strand.
TATTAAAAATGTCAGTAAAAATCACGTTTTCAAACTTTTCATTATCGAAGAAAAGATCAATTTTAGGAAAAGAAAAGTTAAAAGACAAAGTTCATATATTAGTATAGAAAATATATTTATAAATTTGCATATTTATATGTATTTGTTTTAGTATTCCCAAATTATTAGTATCTGAAATGTTTCAGCATACCAAAAATGTTTTAGTACGGTTTATATTTTTACTCAAGTGAGAAAAGTGTGGTGCTAATCGACAAGAGAGGGTACCAATAAAAAGTCTGTACACCATACTAATCAAGCAATACAACTGTTTATTGCTGGTACATACAGCTGATATCAATTATAATAATAATAACCATGATATTCATAACCCATATTCAATAATGGGTTTTCAAAATGTATAAGGCTTATCACAAGAAATAACTCAAGTGGATAGAAGACGGATAAGGAATGAATAATACAATGTCAAGCAAAATGTCAGAGATGTGCCATCATCCTCCTCTCCAAAGACTGGGGAGCCCGTTGCAGTCACATTGGAAGACCAACACATTCACGCTTGTCCCACTACAAGAAGGTCTCACTTTATAGTCAAAATTTGGGTGCTGGCCAACGGTCGGCCTGCTAGTTGAGAGAGTGGAGGGAGTTGATCAGGCTCCTCCCTTTCTCAACTAGCTGCACATTATTTCAATGTCCTAACCTCCCCTTCTAGTCACCTGGTCATTTGTTGAGTACATCAGAGTATGATTATCTGGAGTCAATATTGTACGCCCTATTTGAGAAACAGCATTGTTAAAGTTATGAATTTCCACTCCTCACGTGGACATCTGAGTACATCAGAACCTAATTCAAAATTGTCCCCCTGACTCTCTCTTCAGCATCTGTTTCTTCATTGAGTGTTACAAAAAAAGCACATCTCTCACAGTATTATATAAATATATGTAGAGATAAATACTAGCAGTGCCTGAACCATGTTGAATGACAATAAATAACTTATTTATGTTAATTTATGTTAATAAAAAATACAAGTAAATAAAAAAACACAAACACACCGAAACCAATACTGGCATCTTATGGACAAACTAAGTAGTGCCAGAATAATTGACAGCCAGCCCATCTGTGAGCTACTCATACATTGTGTGCACTGTTAGAAGAAATGAGCTGCATACAGTATGCAGGTTTAGTTACCATAATTACTAATTACAGTTATACTAATTACTTAAGGTTTGCTGAATAAATATGCAGCCTATTGATTTCTTCATATAATAAAGCATTTATGTGGCCTTAAAATCTGTGTTATAGTTCAGCTTAAAAATCTTCTTTAATTTCTCTTGAGGAAAAAAGTTCTCTAGATTTGGATGGCTTTAGTGTGTGTAATTTAGCGGTATTTCCCCACATTTTGGTGAGCTACCACTAAAAAACATCAAACTTTCATATTGTTGACAGACCACTCAATAATTAACATCATTTATTCCTCCTGAAGGCACAACTCTGGGCTCGGCCATCAATAACACTGCATCGGTCATCTCCACTGCACCCGCGGCCACCACCGCCTCGTCCTCTCCCTCCCTTAGCCCTTCTCCCACAGCAGCGCAGACGTCCTCCTCAGAGCAAGCTTCAGCTCAGGAGACGCTCACAGCCGTCAGTCAGGCACCATCCTCCCTGGCGTCCACCCTGGGCACTGGGCAGGTGATGGTGGCGGCACCCAGCCTCTCAGCCGCTCTACAGGGAGCCGCTCAGCTGCCCACCAGTGCCAGTATCGCCGCCATGGCTGCGGCCGCGGGCCTCAATCCTGGGCTCATGGCATCCTCACAATTCGCTCCTGGGTGAGTGATGTTGTAGTTTTTCTGACCTCAGGTTTGTGGTGGACGCCTTGATGTTCATTACTGTGTTTTCTCTGGTGTTTTCTGCACAGCGGGGCTCTTCTGAGTTTGGCACCCGGTGGTCTCGGAAGCGCTTTGAGTCCGGCATTGATGAGCAACAGCACCTTGGCCACGATCCAAGGTGTGTGGAGCGGCAAGTACACTTAAATTTACATTATGGCTTTGCATGCGCTTGTTAATTCTGGTGCCAGCAGCAATATTAATACATGTAAAATGATGTATTAAGCCGAAACTGAACATTTACTTGTACTCAAGTGGTTCCAAACTTTTATGAGTTTCCTTTTTGTTGAACACAAAAGATGTTTTGACAAATGTTAGAAACCTGTAACCATTGACATCCACAGTAGAATAAAGAAATACTATGGAATAGGCATGTCCAGATACGATCACGTGATCGAAAATCTGGCCCTTTCATGCGGTTTCAGACTCGAACGGAATCGGACGTTACCTCCCGATCAGGACTCGAATATATATGTATATTATATATGTTCTCATTATTTTCTAACACATCTATAGTTATGCGGTGGCACAGAGTTAAACCTCTTTCTAGACTTCACACAGAAACAGCAACGCGTGTGGCATGACATCACTTTGTTGCAGAGATGCTATTGCTTAAATGCCAGCAAAGTAGAACACAGAAGCAGCTTAAAGCAGAAAGCACGAGTATGGCTGCGGTCTGGAGGTATTAGAAAGTTGATGATGACAACATTGCCATAGCAAACTGAGAGATATGTAAACTTGGCATTGCCTGCCGGGTGTTTTAAATTGAGGAGCTATTTGTTTTTATATTAGATTATTTTTATATTTATTGTTGCTCTAAAGTCCAAAAGATTATGTTATTTATTTTATGTTTCTATAATTTATGTTATTAATACTTGATTGTTGAAGCTATACCTCACAGAAGTGCTCTGTTTGTTAACAGAGTTATTGAATGTTAAAATAAAGTGAATTAAATAAAAAATAAGGAACATCCTGGATCTGATTCTTCGCTCTTCTTTATTCTTTTTATGTATTATAGAAGTATCGGATCGGGTTTCGGTATCGGTAGATACTCAAAATCAAATGACCCTGACTTGAGGGCAAAAAAACCTGATCGGGACATCTCTACTATGGGAGTCAGTGCTTACAGGTTTCCAGCTTTTTTCAAAATAACATTTTGTGTTCAACAGGAAAAAAGAAATACAAACAGGATTGTGACAAGTAAAGAATTTTGGGTGAACTATGCCTTTAATAATTATTATTAGATTTTTTTCTGTTAATGATTAGTATTGTTTTGATTTGGTCAGTATAATTGTTAAAAGATTATTTAAAAGTATTGTTTCGAGTAATATTTCATGAACAGGGCTTTCGTTGCAATTTTTTTCTAATAACTCAGAAAAGGTTTACTTTGGCTTAACGCAAAAAATATAATAAATGTTTGATATATTTAAAGGAAAATGCTATTTTGATTAGTCAGAATCTCTGCATCTTTATTCCAATAATTTGATTGGTTAGTATCAACCTTGTTTTTCATGTAAGGCTGCATTTACACTGCATTGTTCAAGTGACCCAATTCCAAATTTTTTTCCCCTATGTGGCACAGATCGGATATGACCCATGTACGTGTAAACAGGAAAAAAATCACATGAATTCCTCTTAAATCAAATCAGACCTTGTTCATAAATAGAAATTTATCTTATATGAATCGGATCTGTGTCTGCAGTGTAAACAAATAGATAAGATTTTCACCTGCCAAAGTGAGTCGCACATCATTAAAAACCATAGCGAATGACGTCAACTCTCACTCTTTCATTTCAGAACAGACTTCAGCAGAGTCCCAAACCTTATATTTCATATTCTAGAACAAAAAAAGCATTTATATTGTCATATAGCACAAGTTCAAGCAGGTTAGCGAGCGAGAGAAAGAGAGCGCAACATCCACCACGTAAATAATATATAAAACTGTTGCATACATCACGTGCATAAATCACGCCATGGACATTACATTAAGATGCCTACTGGTTTTAAAAATCATAGATTAAAAGAAGATGGCCAATTGAGAACTTTTCTGTCATAAACTGTAGTGAAACAACTTGTCAAAAATAATTAGAAAAAAAATTAAACCCTGCGAACAGATTAAATACAGGAATGGAGAAAATTTTTTATTTATTTATTTATTTATTTTAATCGCTGGTCATTGCGTCTGGTCACTGTATGCAGTGTAAGTGAGGACAATCGGATACGAGTCACTTTTAAAAGATGATAGAAGCGGGTCATCAAAAATATCAGATACGATCACAAAATTGTAATTGACCATCAAGATCTGCAGTGTAAATGCAGCCTAAGAGTGGGCCATTGTAACTTAGGGAGCTTGATGTTCTGAACTGGTATTTTCTTATGTGATTTAAATTTTAATGTATTGTCATATAGACACTGGTTTGTAGAGCATGACTGTTTACATTTTGTTATTCGTAGTCATTTACCCATAGTGGGAAATGAATCAAAAGTCTTAAAACATGGTCAGAATAGAGCTTACTTCAACATTGCAAAATAAGGTAGATAGTCTCCTTGTTTTAAACACCTGGAGTAACAATGTTTTCTTTATCATTTCCTACTTTAGCTTTGGCATCTAGTGGCACCTTGCCCATAACATCTTTGGATGGGAGCGGAAACCTGCTGTTTGCCAACACCAGCGCTGGCAGCACTCCGAACCTAGTGACGGCGCCTCTCTTTCTGAACCCTCAAAACTTGTCGCTGCTCGCCAGTAACCCGGTCAGCCTGGTGTCTGCAGGAGGAGCTGCGGGTGCCGCCGGAGCCCTCAACCTGCACATCACCGCCGATGCCCACCAGAGCGCTGTCACCACGGCAACTATGCCCGCCTCCACCATAACCACGGCCTCCAAGGCCCAGTGAAAGCTTTACCAACTCCCCTCCTCTTCTAGACCCCTTTCCTCTTTCTAACATTTTTTTCTTTAATCTCTTGCTACCACCAAAAAAACCCACTAAAAAGGATTTAATGTTGTTTTAACGTTATTTTAATGTTTAAGTTTGTACGTTCGCATATCTTTTACACTTTATACTTCGATGTTTGGACCTCGTTGACAGGTTTGACCATTAGCGAATGTTGGCGTCTCCACAGAGCTGGCATTAGGAGAGCGAGTTGAAAACCTCCCTGGACGATGTGCCAAGTCTCTGTGCGACGCAAAAGACGTATTCGTGTCGGCGAACTCACTCTTTTTTCTCCCATTTTCACAAAATACCTCTCCTTCAGGGGTACTTCTGAAATGCTTTTAACCAAAAAACTTTGTTTACTCTGTGTTGAATGATACCTTCTTACTGCTGACAGTAACCTCCTCTTCCTCACTGTAGAAAAAGGACTGTCTACGATCTCTGTCTCTTTCCACTGGAGATCCTGCTTTGTTTTTAGATGCACATGTTTTATTTTTGTCAACCAGTGGGTTAGCTTTATGTCCTGTATCTTACTAACTTGTGGTTACAAGGCTTTAAATGGAGTAATAAGCAGCTGTGATGCGGTTTAATTGCTTTAAGGAGTCGTTTGACTGGCCTTTCTCAACACTTTTTCGTATGATTTCATAGGTTACTCAGTAGCAGAAGACTAGTCTGGGGATTGAATCCCGATCTAGTCACGGGCTCACTTAATACTAAAAGCTTTAACAAGTTCTGAGATGATTTCAGGATGGGCAATGGTGACTGAGCAGTGCCGTCTACTTTAGCGTCAGGACTGTAAGGTAAACCTCCTCAAGGTCTTCCTAACACGGGATGTACTTTTGGTATGGCCACCTGTTTGTGAAAGAGTGAGGTGGATGACGTTCAACTTTTAGTTTATAAAGGTCTTTGATTTTCTACTTGTGCACAGTATCTGTACCAAAAAAAAACTGGATTTGAGAACTGCAGTCTGCTTGGTTTTTAGCAGAACTTCTGTCACGCTTTAAGAGGTCTTTATTTCGGAGGTCTTTGTAATTGCCTCTATTTCAAGATATACCAAAAATCTTTGTTATACCTGTTGCTGTATATTGCTACTGTAGCGTAGTGTAAGCCTAAATATTTATGAGCGAAGGCTCTCGGTAGACCACAGGAAATATAATGCAATATTTTGATCTTTTCCAAAGACGAATACATATTTTTCTTTCTTTTCTTTAGTTTATTTTTATTATTTTGAGATGGCTGTCCCTCCTCAATTTTGTAGTGTCAGGAAAACTAACCAAATAGATCTAAAGCAAGGTGTGATGCTACAGAAAGTAACAGTTTGAGGTTTGGGATTTTGTCTCTGCTGAAGGATTTTCAGTGAGAAAAATGGGAGCGTCGTCCCATTCCGTTAAAATAAAACTGTTGGAGGTAATGCAAGCATGTTCTTATCTGACAGGCATTTTGAATACTTTATCCCTTCTTCATAGTTACAAGATGCCAGATTCAGTCCTTGGTAATCCAAAAATCTGGGCCATCTCTAAAATTCAACATATTGGGCAGCTGTTGGCCTGAGATATCCGTTATAAAGCATTGAGACTGGTCGAGGATGGTCTGTTTTTTTTTCCCTACCAATGTAATGCAGCCATGATGTAAAGCTTGAACCAAAGTCGATTTCTCACTAGCTGCTGTGCCTGTGTGGGCCAGGGCAATGCTGACCACACTTTCACTACTCACTACTGACAGACTTTACCATCTAACACACTTCTTTCAAACCCTTTTCGTTGTCCAACAAGTCGCGTTCGGCTTTCTAACTTTAGCCTCTAGTGCAGCGCTAACATTTGCTTTAGCTCTCGATATATCAGAGCATTTAACGATCCAAAGAGAATCTTTAGGGCCTTGTGTTTAAGTGCTGTTGAGATTTTGGGAGTTTGCGTCCTTCATTTCATTCGTTTACCTTCTTGGCGAGTCTTCAGTGTGGACGTGACCTAGCAGGGCTCAATATTGATGCTGCGTTTCGCTTATTGAATAGCAATAGAGTCCATTGAATCTAAAATCTAGAAGTACGCACGAAAGCTGAAGCCAACTGATGAGAAGGGTTGGTATTGCATTGGTACATTGTTTGTTTTACTTTTTTAGACAAGAGAAATCAATGATACAAGCAGTCTGGGAAAATTACAGTAGTATTTCATCTGTAGCATTGCTTCCAATTCTCTCAGATGTTTGATTCTGTCACAAAAGAGTCTCCCCGTAATGTCCCTTGTTACTGTGGTTCTTCCTGTTGATTTTTGTTACATAACGCTAATTGTGTTTTTATTGTTGTTATGATTTGAAATACCTCAGCAGCACTTACATGGAAGGTTCACTTTAAGCAAAAGACACCAGTAGTCAATTCCAGAATGTACAAAACTGTTTCTGACAGACGTGTAAAACAAAACTACAGGCAAATCTGTAATAATAACGTCTACTACTGCTATTTCAAGAACTACTACTACTACTTAAAGGGTATGTCCAGGTTAACTTGTAATGAATATTTTGTTATCCTACTTGCCAAAGTTAAGAAAAAAACAAAAAAAAAAGCCTTTGTCTTTGCGGCTGGGTCTTGTTGCTGCTCATTCCGCTGGTTCTGTCCGGAAATTCAACGTAGCCTCTCTGGACGTGTAGATTTGACGTGTTTTTTTTTTTTTCGCATTAGTGTCACAACCCCGGTGGTCGCCGGGAATGTGAGGAGTTACTGATATATTTATCTGAGGAATGACTCAAGATTAGAGAACGTCGTTTTTCTAAATTCTATATATATTCACTTATGTAAGATGCTCATATTTTATATTTGAACTAATATCTAGTTTGAATGTAGTGTTTTTGTCCTGTTTATTCACTAAAAGGAAACGAAAAAATAACAAAAAATGACTTCATTTATATTACAGCTATTCTAAAAAAGAAAAAAAAAAAGAAAAAGTGAAGACCAAAAATTGCAACCAAACCCTTGTGATGTGGGAGTGGTTGTTAGGTGCCCCACCTCCATATTTAAATGTAGTTGGTATGCGTGGGAGGGACTTGTAATGGTGCTCAAAAAGGAAAAGCCACCAGCTTTTGTTGACGTGGACGTTATAGCACCAAACTACTCATATTTTTTAATTTCATCTTCTTTTTTATGGATTTATTTTGCTTTTTAACAATCTTTAACAATCATTTGAGTTGATTTACTTTATGCCATGGGTCTCAAACTCGAATCCTGGAGGGCCGCAGCTCTGGAGTTTTTCTCCAACCCTTATCAAACACAGCTGATCCAAATAATCAAGATGTTCAAGACTCTTTCGAACACGTTGATTAGTTGCATCAGCTGTGTTTGATTAGGCTTGGAGCAAAACTGCAGAGCTACGGCCCTCGAGGATTTGAGTTTGAGACCCATGTTTATGCCTTTTGTTTGTATATCATGAGGGAGCAGCGTCACTGGCTTTCTTAGTTTGACAACAAACTTGCATTTATCATTTATGCCTTACTATTATTTCAGAGTTTGACACATTGTAGCAAGCAGGATGATGTGAGAGGTGTATTTTTTTATTATTTGTGTGCGCGCGCATGTGAAAAGGATGAAACCAAGCATGCACCAATATCTAAACTCACGGTGCGTATCGACCATGAAAATAATAACGCTGTGAGTTTTATTTTGTGTTTTGTGATATATTTTGGAAGTGTTGCTGCCTATTTTGTAGGTATAATATTCAAGCCGGTTGAATACCTGTTAAGAGCTTTACTAATAACTCAACTCCAGCTGACATGTAGGGGGCGCTAGAGGTGCATTTAGTTTGACTTCATACTTTAATTGTGAGGCTTTGTAGGAAGACTCAATGGTTGGACAAACAGGATACTTTCTTTAGTTAAAGTGGATAAAAGGAAGCATCATACATCATGTGATGCAGTTGAACACTTGGCTGTAAATGGCATCCCTTTGAACCTCATTAGATGTTTCAGACATGATTTATCCAAGGATGTCGAGACTTTTCCACGTTGTTGCAGATCCTCTTTTTGGCACTTGATTTTGGCGCGTGTGTGTGGATGCTCTTGTGATGGAATAGTTTTGGGGTTTGCCGCTGTAGACCGTCAGTCTAGTGACAAAATAGGATGGTAATGCTGAAGAGGTCATGCACCAGAAAGCTGGGCTGAGTATAGGAGCTGTTGTATACCTCATTTATAACTCAAAAACTGAGTAAAAACTTGCTTTAATCTACTTCGAAAGATGAAATAACATAAAGAAGGGGCCCAAATACAGAAGCCTGCAGACGTTTTAGAGTGACGAACCAGATGAACGCCCAGAATTACGAATTTGTGTTAGAAATATATCCCACTTATTTATATTTAGCATTTAATTTCATGTTACATATTGATTTTATACCAAAGCCTTTTTTATGATTTGACAATCGTCGTCTTTATGAACCCCCCGGCGTTAATATCGTCTTGTTTTTCTGGGTTATTCAGTCTGCTTGTTCCTCGCTTTCTCAACGATAACCAAAGACTTTTGAAGTGATTGTATATGGACTAAACTCTCTCTCCAAATGCCCTGCTTTGAGTTCTGAGATTATCGGTCACACGATGGGCCGATTGAGCAGGCTTTGGTAGAAAGAGGAAGAAAAAACAAACTAAAAACAGCTCTGTGGGCTTCTGGAAAGGATCTCAAGTAACCCCTCACGGGCTAGGTGAGGTTTATTAACACACGCTGAAGGATGTCCTGGGCGAACTGCAACCTGCTCAGGATAAAACTGTCCTCTGGAGGCAACAGAAAACATGCAACGTCTCTACATAGTCGTGGTTTTAGCTGCCGTCGTCCTGTGGTTTTGCTGTCCTGTCCGTGTGTTTTCCGCTTTTCATGATTTTTGAATTGGTTTGATCAGCTGTGCAACTATGCATCGTTGTCCTCCGTCGTACGTACAAGGGCGCCAACATGGCTCTTTTTAGATGGATTTGAATAGTTTTATGGAGGGTCGAAAGCAACTATAAGCTCTATCCCAAAGCAAAATATCCAAATATGAAATGTTTTACAAATGCAGATACCAAAGATTGCTCTGTTCTTGTTCCTCTTCCTTCCCAAACCCTTCAGCTTGTGTGTTTTTAAACTGAGCCCAGCTCCGACAGTAGTCCTAACCTCAGTAATTCCAAAGCTTAGATGTATATTTTGGTATTTTTTTCTGAGATGCTTATGGGGAAAAACAAACAAACAAACTAAAAAAAGTTTGACGTTTTTTTTATTTTCTTGTTAGTCGGATCTGTTGCTCTTTTTTCTGTCACGGCATGGAATTTAACTGCAAAACTGTCTTAACGTAGATTAAAGAAATAATAGTATTTTTGTATGTTTTTTGGATGTGTCGGTGTATGTGATATCAGTTTCACTGCCCAACTTACCATTGTTTTTAAAACATGAAAAAAAGGTTAAGTAAAAAAAAGACTGTATATAAGACTTTCATCGCAGATTTCAAAAGAAATCTCTCTATATACTCTCATTTCCATCTTTCCTACGGCTGAAGCTCAAGGAATGTGCTCCATTTTCACCCGGTCACATACTATAGATTGTACTTCTCCCTTCAGAACGCTGTAACTCTCACTGTTGTAATAGTGACGACTGGTTGGTTTCTCAGTATCACTACAGATCTGAACTCTAGTGGCCTGTAAAATCAAGCAAACACACACACTCCAAGACTGAACGCTAAACGGCTACGTCGCTGTAGCTTAGAACTGAATGATTGTGTAGAATATGAGTATGTGAATCAGGATACATGGTAGATTTGATGCATTTGTCTGCTGTATTTTGTTTGTTTTTTTTATAAATATATATATAAAGATAATCTTTTACTGTAACTGTACAGTTCTCTTTTGTTGTAAACATCATTAAACCATTTTCCAAGTGTTTTAATATTCTAAGACGTGCTTGGTTTTTTATTATTCTGGATCATGACATTGAACGTAAAGAGATGATGTGTATTAGTTTATTTTTAGCCTTGTGGTTTACAGTAATTACAGTCAAATGGGTTATTTTACACATTCAGAATATGTAGAAAATAATAACATTGTTTCTTACATCTCCAGAGAGAATGTTTTTCAGTCATAATAAGTCATTAATATTAATAATTAACTTTCGATAACATACATAAGGCAAAATTGCATATATACAGTATACTATATGTACATATACATGCATATATACATACAAAACTACTGTTCAAAGGTTTGAGGTTGATGATGATGATGGTGATGATGATGAAGCCTTTATTTGTCACAACACTGTTTAATGCAGCGAAATGGGACCCCTCCGACCATACACAAACATCACACATTTCAGGGGAAGACAGGTCAGTCGAGAGGTAGCATTTTTTATAGAAAGAGGAAATAAGATACAGTCAGGTCTATAAATATTGGAAAATCGACATAATTCTTATATTTTTGGCTCTCTATACAAAAACAGGAAGGCCAGATTAGAGTTCTAAAAAAGCCTTCACAGTGCTGGAACAACTTCCTATAGAGCGATGAGATCAAGATCAACTTGTACCACCAGAGTGATAGGAAGATTATGAAGAAAAAAAGGAACTGCTCCTGATCCTAAGTAAAGCATAGTGGTGGTAAAGGCATGGGCATGTATGGCCGTCAATAGAACTGGTCCTCTTTTTATTTATTGATGATGTGACTGCTGACAAAAGCAGCAGGATGAATTCTGAAGTGTTTCAGGCAATATTATCTGCTCTTATACAGCCGAATGCTTCAGAACTCATTGGTCGGCACTTCACAGAGCAGATGGACAGTGACCCAAAGCATACTGCAAAAGCAACCAAAAGTTTTGAAAGGAAAGAAGTGGAATGTTATGCAATGGCCAAGTCAATCGCCTAATTGACTGCAAAGGATTTGCAACCAAGTTTTAAAAAATGAAGTTTGATTCATGATTATTCTGTCAAATTACTTTTGGTTCCTTAACAAGTGGGAGGCGCATATGCAAACTGTTGTAATTCCTACACCGTTCATCTGATTTGCATGTAAATACCCTCAAATTAAAATGACAGTCTGCACTTAAAGCACATCTTGATCATTTCAAATCCATTGTGTTGGTGTTTAGAGCAAAAAATGTTAGAATTGTGTCTGTCCCAATATTTATGAACCTGACTGTGCATTAGGGAAAAAAGCGGGTAAAAAATGTTTCAGCTGATGCTCAAATTTATGAATAAAAGTATCAAAACAATACAATTTATAACAATATTATTTACAGCTTTAATTTTTCATCAATTGGATGTGTCCTTGCGGAGTATTCATTTGCATCTTACTGACTGCAGTCTTTTAAACAGTATGTTTGCGTTTATACTAGCAAGACTGCAAAATACTGATTATTCATACTAGCCGAGTAACAAATACAAGAATCAAGACACAAGTGCATCCAACAAAGATATATAATTTATCTGTTAGTTAACAGATATACTCTGTTGCTCCTGTCTTTGCTGTGTGTTCATTGTGTGATCATACAGTAGGAAATGTTTCCATCTCCACAGCCTCAGCTGCTTCCCTTTTTCTCCCTGTTCGGCCCTTTAAAGAAAAAAAACAATGACTTTAATACAAAAATACCATCTCATTTTCAGTATACATGTACCCTTTTAGTTATTCTTGCCAAATTTACCCTCTATGGCCACATGTTTCTGTAATGACTGTTTTAGGTAATCACAAAATAGCTTGGTAGGTTTAAAATTGCCTAGAGTTGAGAAGGTTTTGTACAAGACCGATTTGATCAGATTTTGAGCTTCTTTTTTAAAATAAGATTAATGTAAAAAAAAAAAAAAACATAGACTGTGAAAGTGTTTCTGGACTGTAAAAAAAAATACACTACATGCGTTACACTAGTCAAAATGCGTTACATTAGTAAAACTGACATAAATTATTAAGTTAAACCTTTTATTGAATTGAATTGAATTGTATTACATGGTCGCCCACTGAAGCTAATCAGGGCTGCGCCCGGTCAGTACCTGAATGGGAGACCACATAGGAAAGCTAGGTTGCTGCTGAAAGTGATGTTAGTGAGACTAACAGGGGGCCCTCAACCTGCGGTCTTTGTGGGCCCTAATGCCCCAGTTTAGTGAGGGGGACTCTATGCTGCTCAGTGAGTGCCGTCTTTTAGATTAGACGTTAGATCGAGATCCTGACTCAATGTGGTTGTTAAATCCCAGGATGTCTTTCAAAAAAAAATTAGGATTTAACCCCTGCATCCTGGCTAAATTCGGCCACTGGCCTTGGTCCATTATGGCCACCGAACCATACCATATGATAATTGGCTTCATCACTCTGTCTCCTCTCCACCAATCGCTAGGGTGTGGTGTGCGGTCTAGCGCAATATGGCTGCCGTTGCATCTTTCAGGTGGATGCTGCACACTGGTGGTGGATGAGGAGATTCCCCCCCAAAAAATGTGTAAAGCGCTTTGTGTCCAGAAAAGAGCTTTATAAAATGTAAGGAATTATTATTATTATTATTATTATTATGTATAACTAAAAAAAGTTAGCTAAACTATATATAGATTACTATATATAGTGTATAACTAAAAAAGCCTGATTAACTTATTCAAATATATAAGCAACAAAAACATTTGTTGTCATGACATTGTGTAGTATCTTATTTTTCAGTGTGTTGCTTTATTTATGTCTGTAGATTTCACAATAATTTTATTCATTCAATTATATATTTTTTTCTTTCTGTTCACAATATTTTATGAATTATGAAGCTCTGATTCTCAAAATCCCTTCAATAAAAACCTTTGATTAATGTAAAAAATATAATTATCTGTTTTTTCATTATATACAAATGAATGCATATGTAATAAGCGTAATTTGCATACTTAACATTTGTAAATTTTTAGTACAAAAATGTTAGCGATTCTTAATTTAATCAATTATCTGAGGAAGAACTGTGGTTAATATTAGATTTATCCTATTCACTTTACCCACAGTGTTTCGTGTGGAGGACAAAACCTGCAAAAACAATAAATAAATAAATACGCAAATATATAAATAAGTAAATCCACAGATTCCTGCATAAATAAAAACATTAAATAAATACATAAATAAATAAATATACAAATACATAAAAGTATATTTTAAAAAAATCCACAAATCCCTGCATAAATAAATATTTAAATAATTAAAGCGGGCAGGTAAATAATTAAATTACACAAATTAAATGAATTAGCCCGCCCTTTTAAAAACGTTTATTCATTCTTGAACGCAGTTGCATATTTACTTTTCCTGAGGTCAACATGCTAATGAGAGGCTGTCTGTCAATCATCAGGCGGCGGTCTTTATGCCATCATTGGTTGATCGGTTGAAAATTTTGCATTCGATTTTTTTTTTTTTTTACTTCTAATTAGCATGTTGATTTGTGGATTTTTTTAGAAACATTTATTTATCTGCATATTTGATGGTTTATTTATGCAGGAAATTGTGGATTTAATAATATATTTGCGTATTTATAATTTTTTTTGCAGGTTACGTCCTCCATAATTTCGTGTTACAACGAACGCCATTGCAAATATTAAACCAAGGAAAATGAAGTCGCATTACCTCATTCCCTTTGCTCTTGGCTTTGCGTGGCTGCAACAAACAGATAAAAAGATTAATATATATATTGATTTACCAGGTTAGTGAAAGTATGTCTATGTGCATTTTCCCTGTAACCCACAAACTTATCTAGTATCTGTGTACTTACTTTTCCTTTAGTTCCTATTTGCTGGTATTCATCACTCGTATGCGCTCTCAGTTCCTACAACATAGCAAGGTAAATACAACAACCACCACTGAGAGGCGATGAAAAATAACAGTGCACAACTGTAAATGACCACAGGAGGGCAGCGGGGATCGGAAATGACTACTTAGGTGAAGAAATTTATCTGGTTCATCTCATCTGTTTTCACAGATCTAATCCACATCCTTTCTTTAAAATATGAAGTGGTACTTACCTGATAATGTGTCTCTGGTTCTCGTCTTCTAATCTGAAAAGTCAGATGTACAGGGCAGATGTAGGTTTAGGCGTTTAAAAACATTTTTTCATCTTTAAAACAGCAGTTTGTACTGTATTCTCGATTAAAATCGAGGAAGTGAAAACGGCTTTCATCTGCTTACAACATACTGAATCCTGGATGTGCAGTTAATACACTGTTTTTCGATCAAATGTTGAGGCGAAATGTAAATGATAGTTCATTTACTCACTCTTCACGTATTCCAAATTACACGACTTTCTTTTCTTTGTTGACGATAAAATACATTTTGAAGGACGCTGCCTCTATTAAATATTAACTATTAGCTGTAGCTGTTAGCTTATCAACTATTAGCCGCAACAATTGACTTCCACAGTGTTTGTTTTTTCCTACTTTGGAAGTCAATATAGGTAACTAGTTTTCAGCTTTCTTCAAAATTGCTTATTTTGTGTTCAACTGTAGAAATTAACTCCATTCCAGGGTGAGTAAATACTGAGTACATTTTCATTTTTGGGTGAATTTTTTTTTCAATTAATAAAACAAGATGGTTCTTACCGGTCTGTCCAGTTGTTGATAATCAGATCCCACCTGAGGCAGATCCAAGTCCTGGTAAATACAGCATACATGTTCTTTAAAATCACAATATTTGGCACTCTTTCTCGTCCCTGTTAGGCAGTGATTGCACATATGTAAAATTGTGAATTTGCAGTTGTTATTTTAATGTATATTTAAACTATAGATACTTTCAGATGCTCTGGCCAAGTTCATAATCTTTAAATTAATTATTAATATTTCAGTGTATTCTATACAGTATCACAATATGTGTGTAGGGAATGTGCAGACTTAACACAAACATTAACATCGAGCAGTATTTGTTAGAATATTTAAAAAAATATTTTAATGTTAACAAGAACACAGTTGTTCAATGTTGGGTCATGTTATTTACAGTTTCTGATTGTAATAAAGTATTAGTAAATATAAAAAATTAACATCCGCTAAGAATCACAACCCTTGTACTGTACAAGTACCAACAGATTTGAATTTCACTGTTATTTATTGTTAATTAAAGTGAAACTATAATGTTAACAAATGGAACCTTTATTTAGGTTTAAGGCACGACACTGAGGGGCTGCAATTGAGATTGTGTGATTTTGAGCTTTTTGGCTTTTCATTGGGGTTTTTTTTTTTTTTCTTTTTTTTCTTCAGTTTAATGGTAAAAAAAATCCTAAATACATGCATAAGTACAATACATCCGCATACATTTTGCTGCACAATATCTATTTGTATTCGTAAATTTCAATTACAATGCATATTTTTCTGTCTATATCTACTTCAGCTAAAAATGTACCGTTTTATTCAAATCTGTGTTCTAAAGGTTTTTGCAGAGTTGTAAACATATATAATTATTATATACAACATTTCATTCTACTTTTTTCAGTATGTCCTAAATTATGTTTGCAGAATTAGCTGAATTATGGAGTGATAAAAGACATAATCGGCTCTGTAAACACCTTTGACTCAGATATGTCAAAAAAGAAAGGCACATATTGGACTTGGCATCATCCAATGTTTCAATAGTGTTCACCCTCATGGTGTTCCAAAACTTTATGAATTTTTTTCCTCGCTTGAACACAAAAGAATATATTTTGAAGCATATTGGAAACTGCTAGAAATCGACATCCATAGTACACAGTAAAAATATCCGGAAATTAGCAATTTATATTTATGCTTTTGAATTGCATTATGGGACCTTGATCTTTCTGCCAAACATCTTTTTAACCTTTAAAAGTTTGCAAAAAGTAACTTTTCTTAACAATTCTTATGCTTTAAAGTGATATATTTTCTGTGTTGGTGTTGTATATTATGCTAAAAATACCTTGTAATAAACTGTCAGTACGTTTTTCTGTTGTTTAGACTTATTTATATATGCAATTTCCTATGCATATATTAAAATGTCAATAAAAGTCACTCAGTTAAACTGTAAAGTTGAATTCTCAACTTCGAAAGCCGACGGAGCAGAGATTAAGGCCCCATAACGCAATTCACAACCATGAATAAACGGAAAACACTAAATATGGAAACTGTTTATCACCAGTCATACTTTACAGTATAGGGGAAAAACTACTATGGAAATCAATGGCTACCGGTATCCATCATATCTTCCTTTGTGTTCAACAGAAAAAAAAACAGAAACGGTTTTGGAACAAGTGGAGGGAGAGTAACTGATAAGAGAATGTTCTTTTTTGGGTGAACTAACCCTTTAAATTAGAGATGCCCAAATTTGGCCCATGGTAACCTTTGACTTGGCCTGCCATCCAATCTGAATAGAGAGAGAGAAAGATGGGGAGGTGGTTGGGGCAAATGCTTTTGACAGAGATTGTCATTTCAAATTTAATGTTACCTTTTGTTTCTTTGTTTCATTGCTGAGCTACAAAAAAAATGAAATTTAATGATTCAATTAAATGTTGTAAATAAATGAGACTTTTAAACTGTCACTTGACAGATAGTGGACAATGCACAAGTCATATGTGAGCAAATCAAAGTGAAAGGCAGGAGCAACTCAACTAATGTATTCAGCATTGAGCTCCATTGTGTAATAAATGGGATTATGTTTTTACTGTAATAAGTTCAGTATAAAATGCTAAAAATGATACCGTGTTAGTTAATATAATTTAAATCAACATTTTTAGGAAATTCCCTTTGGCAAATTTATTGTAATACAGTTTGGTATATATTTGGCCCACAGCCCTCAATCCAGTTTGTTTTTTGGCCGTTTATAGGAAAACTTTGGGCACACCTGCTTTAATGATGCCTCATCTGCAACATTTCAGAACATTTGTAATAAAAACAAGAAAATAAATAAAACGTTAGTTTGTAACTGGGTTATAGTGATAAATGCTAGTTATATAAGATAAAAAAATGTGTTTAAGTGTTAGAAAGATGTGATAATTATCATGGGGCTTCAAGGAAGGAAGACAAAATTTCAAGGTTTCAGCCATTTCAGTAACCTCAAATGTTAGATTAAATGTTAGTCATGCCACATATTTTCAAACGCCTCTCAACCAGATCTCACTGAAAATATCATGCGAATGTGTTCTGTGAGAACCAACATGAGAATCATTGTTACTTACTTTATTATGTCTGTTGTGTACAAATATATCACAAACCGGTTAATAATGTTAATTACTGTAAAAAATGCCGGGTTCCACAAAATCAGTTGTTGAGACAACATGAAATAATTAAGTTAACTTGTGAGTTTTTGTAAATTTAAGTAGATTGAACACAAAAGCAATTAAGTTGTCCCAAAAAACTCTCAAGAATTGTGTTGTTCCAGCTCATTTTAAATAAGTAGTTTGAACAAACAATAAACACAATTTGACTGTTACTAAAGAAAGCAACCCACCTTGTTTTTGTTAACTAATTACATTTTGTACCTTTGTCTTTTCTTTTTTTACAGTGTAATGACCTATTAAATGCAATACGGATCAACAAATCAGGTATGTTTAAACCTTGAATATGAAGCATGATTCACCAGAAATGATTCAGAGATGATTCCTTGGACTACCTTGGAATTTTCTTAAGTTAAGTGGTTATAAACAATTTATTTGGGTTGAATTTAAACAAACAAATTAAGTTGAACATTACTAAATTAATTTATTTGTTTAAATTCAACACATATAAGATGTTTGCAACAAGTTTGCAGACATCTTTTTTATTTTCAGTGTGTCTGGGACATGTAATTGATAACTCACTGTATAGACGGGCTCGTTGGGGTTACGGGCCGGGGCTGCAGGATCTGGAGGAACGGGCCCTTCTTTCATAAACTGTGCCAAACAAGGGAGAAAACAGGTTAGAGATTTAAGCCATAAGATAAATTTCTTCACTCTGAAAAAATAGAGCAACTTACCTTCTCTCGAAAGTAGAGAGCGGTAAAAATGATGGAGTACACCAGCAGAATAACATCTAAAATGTAGCAGTAAGTCGGGTCGCTCACAGAGGCCTCTGCCGATAAAACAAACACACAATTGTAAAAGACGTTCATGAAGCAAAGTGGTGGAATTAATTTGATAATTAATGAATTGTTGTCTGTTTTTCCACTTTCACTGAGGTTTTTAATGCTAAAAAGGAAGAAAACGAAAATGAATAAAGAGTGGAAAATTGAGAGAAACGACAAAACAACAAAAAAATGAGAGGCACCTTTATTGTCTAAACTGCCAGATGATCAAACAAGATGAATAAAATCTTTATTTTTAGAAAGCGGTTTATTCAGTTTTGAGGTAACTAGCAATTTGGCTAACATTAGCAAAATGATTTGTGTCTTTGTGTTTCTGATCCAACTCAGCCATTCCTTTTGTTTCTAGTTTTGTAGTCACAAGTCTGGCTATTACCTCATAAGTACTGCATTCCCAAAAAAACAAAAGAGGTTCATTTTAAAGGTCTTCATAAAAGATATCCAGTGAATAGTACTTTGGCAAAGTATATGGAGGATGATAGTTCATGATCATTTTGTAAAACTGAAGACGAAACCCTGATTCACATATTTTTTCAGTGTGAAAACATAAAAAGCTTTTGGAATAGCTTATATCTCCATTTAGGTAATTACCAGCCCCTTTTTAACTACAAGATATTATTTGTAAAAGGTAAAACGGATATACCAGACAACAGTTGAAATCAGAATTATTAAACCTACTGAATTATTAGCCCCCCTGTTTATTTTTCCCCCCAATTTCTGTTTAACGAAGAGAAGATTTTTTTCAACACATTTCTAAACATAATAGTTTTAATAACTCATTTCTAATAACTGATTTATTTTATCTTTGCCATGATGACAGTAAATATTATTATACTAGATATTTTTCAAGACACTTCTATACAACTTAAAGTGTCATTTAAAGGCTTAGCTAGTTTAACTAGGCAGGTTAGGGTAATTAGGCAAGTTATTGTATAATGATGGTTTGTTCTGTAGACTATCGAAAAAATAAATAGCTTAAAGTGGCTAATAATATTGACCTTAAAATGTTTTTTTTTAATTAATAAAAAATTTAAAACTGCTTTTATTTTAGCCGAAATAAAACAAATAAGACTTTCTCCAGAAGAAAAAATATTATCAGATATACTGTGAAAATTTCCTTGCTCTGTTAAACATCATTTGGGAAATATTTTAAAAAGAAAACAAATTCAAAGGGGGGCTAATAATTCTGACTTCAACTGTATATAAATAACTTTTTTATTTTGTATGGAAAATATTATATTCACAAACAAAAAGTATTGAATTCGCAGCCTTTTTTAATTTTATTTATTTATTTTTTTACATTTTTTTAATTAAAATTGATGTTTTTATTAAATCTCTTAGACTGGTCAAAAACAAGAAAAGTGATAGATTTGTGGATTAT
This sequence comes from Danio aesculapii, assembly GCF_903798145.1. Taxonomy (NCBI): domain Eukaryota; kingdom Metazoa; phylum Chordata; class Actinopteri; order Cypriniformes; family Danionidae; genus Danio; species Danio aesculapii. The sequence goes on from NC_079443.1 coordinate 35,357,236, forward strand.
TATGATAATTATTTTGGAAACATCACAGATACATAAGTTTTTCTTTCCTCTAGCTGTATTTGTATTATTTATGTATGTCTATTTAATTGTTTTTCTTTTTTATGTGTTTATAATATTATTTAACCTGATCTGTTTAGTTATTATCATTGTTACTATTATTGTATTTTTTTGTGTGTAGGCTCGAATTTTATGTTTGTTATTAAAGTAAAAAAAAAGTTCTGTAGTCACTAATTAATATACAATTGTATGAGTCTTATAATATTTTATATCTAAGTTTGTGATTAACACTGCAGCGACACACAAAATAACTGCTGGATAATGGCTAACACTTATAACTAATTCAGCTTGCATTTTTCATGTTAGATGAATCAAATGTAAACTGGCTATAACCTCACAAGTAAACCATTGAGACTAATTAAAATGTATTCTAAACTATTAGAAAAATATACCTTCTAGCTGGATGATTGCATTTTGCACAAATAATCATAGATGGCAAGATGTATGGAACTTTTAATTGTTAAAACAGGTCAAAAAAGATTTGAGAAGGTTTTGAGGTAAGAAAGTTTGAGTTACTACGAAGAAATTCTACAAAACTGTTTTGATTGTGCATGCTTTCTAATAACAGTTAATAATAATAATTAATAGTTAAATAATAATTATGAACAAGTCTGGCTTGAAATAACAAAGACATGCATTGGTTTTTAAGCATTAAATTGATACATTGTAAAGTGACTTTCTCTTCCTGAACCATTAAACAAAATAAAAAAATTGCGATAGTAAACATTATTTGACCTTTATTTTGATCGTTTTATTTCCACAAAAGTAATTTTGAACATCAGACATTTGGTTTTAAAATATTATCATTGTAAGGAAAAATCACAATTGTAACTTTAATTCGATGTGGAATTAGAACAAAATGGGAAATCTTGTCTTTAACCCATTTAAAAAATAAAATCTTTAAAAAATTATTTGTTAAAACAACACAAAATAAATTATTTAAAATTTTCTTGGCCAAAATATATCGAATTATTGATTATTACATTATTTTCCCTTGTGCATTCATTATGATGCTTTAATGATTTTCATCAAATCAACTACACTCAAAAAATGACTTGCAGCTTGTTCAAACTACTTATTTAAAATGAGCTGAAACAACACAATTCTTACATTTTATTTGAAACAACGTAAATGTTTCATGTTCAATGCAGTTAAATTTATAAAAACTATGTTGTTACTTTATCGATTTGTGTTGCGACAACATGAAGAAACCCAGCCTTTTTTACTGTGTATAATTTGGTTCTCAACAATGTCAATATATTTCTGCATTAATGATAGTTTAAGAATTATTGTAACAAATAAAAATAATTTAAATAAACTTGTAATGCAAGAAAAATTGACCTAATGATAGATAGAACGATAGAATGATAAAACGATAGACAGAAAGAGCAATCAATGGATAGAATGATAAAATTATAGATGGAAAATGATAGATAGATAGACAGACAGACAGACAGACAGACAGACAGACAGACAGACAGATAGATAGATAGATAGACACACAGTTAGCAACTTTAATGTAACATGCACAGAGCTTGTTGCAAATTATTTTAGAAAACTGTTGCATAATTAGTGTAAACAGAGTTAAATTCTTTAATCTCATCCCAATTATTATTTACTTATTTATTTATTATTTTTAAATATTAACATGTACTGTTTGCTAGAACCAAGCTAAATGAAAATACCTGCAGCAGAGGCCCGGACTCATCTATGTCTCTGTGTTTCTGTGTGTGTGTGTGCGTTGTACTTCTGTGGTTTCTCAGCACAGGTCTAGTGAAGAGCTATAATGAGCACAGAACAGTGAAGTCTCTTTGCTTCACTGCAGATCAAACTCTGTAGGTGTATATGGGGGCTGCTGTGCAAACTTGACCACACACACATATCATATACTACACTGGCACAAACTCATCTACAAACGCATGTTTACCGCTTACAAAAACAAAGAGAACAATCGACGTACAGTAGGAAATGGAATTATAAAATACTGGGTTGTTGTAAACCATTGTTGGGTCAAATATGGACAAACCCAAACATTATGGTAAAAAAAGTCATTTAAATTGAATTGAAAAAATTAACCCAACATTGGATTTGTCAAACCCAGCATTTATTTTAGTGTGGAACTAATTGATTCACTTTTTGTTGGTTCTTATAAACTGTAAAACCCAAAAGGTTCAGGTAACTCAAACTGTTTGAGGAAACCGATTGCAACAAGCCTTTTGAGTTCAAAAACTAATCCTAATGAGTACTGTGAACTTAATCCATTTGAGTAAAAGAAGCAGTTTGAGCACAGCAAAACCCAATAAATGAAGAGAACTCAAACCAACTGAGTACTGTAAAACCCAACAAGTTAAGGCAACTCAAACCATTTAAGGAAATCGATTGCTACATAGCATTTGAGTTAAAGACTATTCTGTATGAGTACTGTTAACTTACTCCATTTAAGTTGAAGTAATGAGGTATTTAATTAACTCAGTACCTTCAACACCGAGTTCGAATTCTTTTTAAATGAGTAGAAATAACTTTCAGTCAATTTTGAGTTAACTACACTAAATAAATATAAATAATGTTTTGATGTATTAAAAATTTAAATCAGATGCAAAGGTTTATTCATTTATTTTAATTTTTTTAGGTCTGTGTTTTACTTGAAGTCACTAGTCAACAGTTAGGGTTTTACAGTATTTTTTACAGTATTTTTATTATACATTCTAACTTACATGTAATAACCATAAACTCAAATCTAGCCATATAGTAAGTACACAATAAAATAAAGTAACAACTTAGAGTAACTATAGAGTAACTATTAACCCTCCTATTAACCTAGGGGTCAATTTGACCCCATTGAATAATACATACCTTTACTGTACATACCAGTAAATACATACTTGACATATTTGTTGTTGCTTCAAATGTAAAGACTTTTCCTAATTTAATGTGTAGAACTCTGTAAACATAAAATTAACATGGACATTTTTAATGTCCTGTCATTTTGTAACCAGGGTGATCCTGTACCTAATTTAGTGAGATTTTATGATGATTTGCCAATTTGCCAATGGGTAATCTAGATGTATAAGAGGCAAGGAGTGGGGGAGGGGGGATTGGGTTATTACTAGGGCTATTTAAGAAGTCAACCGTGACAAATTACTTTACACAAGTCTTTTAGTTAAAAAGAAATACAGATTTGGCCTCAAAAGTTAAAAAGTGTTACCAGAATTGTGTTTATGGGAAGGTTAAAGTATAAGCATGTGGGATTATGTTTTACATACAACATCGACATTGTTATCAAAATGGACGAATTAAGAAAATGATAAACTCTTTTAGAAATTGATCTGCATTGATTGTTATGCGATCATATTTTTATGTTTGACTTTGATTCATTCTAAATGTCAGAAAAATAAATGTGTATTTGGGATTTGGGGTAACATGGTTGTGCATTTAGTATTAGTTAGCTATCTATTTTCTCTCTGTTGAGTCAATTCTTTCTCTTACTGATTGACACCATACATTGATACACTGTATATATATAACAGGAAACAAAAGTAGCTTAGTTTATATGATTTTATTCATATTTGCAGCATAAAACTTTTATGAATAACAACTCAGGTATGTTTCCGAAAATTATTATTTCTCATAACTATATATATATATATATACATATATATATATATATATATATATATATATATATATATATATATATATATATATATATATATATATATATATATATATATATATACTATTTTATGTTGAAAGTTATTCAGTTATTCAAATTTGTTTAGCTGAAACCTGGACGCACCCACTGAATCCACCTTGCAAAAATATACATTACTTCAAAATACTTTTATATTAAAGTATTTTTATATTAATAAAGTATTTCATATCACTGAATACTAACCTTACGCATGTTTTGGTGCTGCATATATTTATATATCTGTTTTACTTGAACTTTTTTTTTTTAAATTACAACAATTATTACACATATAATAGTCATGATGAAGTTAAATATATATTCTTATGTTATAATTCAACTCTAATTTTTATAATTATTATTTTAACTTACATTTGGTAAATAGTCTAGTATAATTTGCATAGCGCGTCTAAGCAATCCTTGATGTTGTCGATTTGAAAAGCAGCCATTGAGCTTCAGAAAATACTAAAAGTTTCGCAAAAGGGGTTTCAGAAATCCTCCTTTTTTAATCTCAGGAAACAACATTTAAACACAAAGATAACAGTTACAGACAATCATAGCACTGTAACCTTTATGTTGCAAACACAGTCGGCACCTAAAACCTTTCTTACTAAGAGCTACAAGTATATTGCTGGTTGTGTTGAAACTAAAATGGCCACACGAAGATGATCTGATGTTTGACCTTAAAAGAAAACACTCACAAAAAAATAAAATAAAATAAAATAATCAAAAAATTCACTCCAGATTTCACAAATGCAGATTTCACAGCCACTGAGATTCATAGTGAACCATCAAAATTATGATTTTCCTAATGAATCTTATAAATATATATGCGACACCCAACAAATACATAAAAAAAGCTTGTACCTGCAGAGGACACACATGAGGCCAACAACAATAGAGTGCTTGTCCTGCTCATTTCCATAACATTCCCTGAAATGCTGAACCTTCCTGATGCTTGGCCTGTAAGTGATGTGCAGCAGTTGTTAGCTCTTCTGTTTTGATTGCTTCTCCTCTGTGTCTACTTTTACCTACAGGAAGTAGCCCTTGCCCTGGGTTTTCTGTTCTAGTGAATGACAACCACGGCCTCCACCAAAGAAGCTCTTGTCCTCTCATCTCAAAAAAAGTCTCACCAGCATTTCCTGTATATTTTTAGACCCTCGCGCTGACAGTTACGCATCTTTTCACAAGATACTTCGCAGCCGATGTGCATTGACAGTCTGTTGCATTGATTGTTTCTATTTTAACAGCATTGGGTTAACGTATATTTACAAGCAATTTAAACTTTAAAATGTTTTGTCTGCAAGGAATTGTGCATTATAGAAACGTGTGATTTAATAGATGAAGAGTAATATAAACAGGCAATATCTTAAGAACAGATATCATAAAGTTCCACCTCATATACAATTTAGCTGACTTGTTTTCTTACTTTTTAAATTGGAATTAAAAACACATTGACATTTGCAGTTTACAGGACATATTGTGCCCCCTGCTGTTTTGCATTTGTTATAGGTGGGGTTTTGTAAATCAACACTAATACTTTTTAGACATTTATTTTAACCTTCCTATTAACCAGTGGTGTAAAGTAACAGATTACAAATACTCAAACTACTGTAATTGAGTAGTTTTTCTCAGGAATTGTAATTTACTAAGTAGTTTTAAAAATGTGTACTTTTACTTTCACTTGAGTAAATTTTAGTGCAGTGTAGTTACTTTTACTCCACTACTTTTCTTTAACCTACAGTCACTACTTTATCTTTTCTTGTCTATGGGGATTAGAAAAATCTTGCGATTCCTGTCCATTCAAATCACACATAGAAGGTAAATCACGTCCTAATGAGCTACCTTAAGACATGGGTGATTTATAATTGCAGAAAACTGTTTGGCAGCATAAAAGTGTCCAAGAAGATGCCCAAAATCTTTACATGCATTGACCCAGAGACTGTTTAGATGCATTTCACTGATGAGAAAATGACAGTTGTTTAAAAATAACAAAAAAAAAAAAAAAAAATTTAAATAACAAAAAGGAGAGAAAAAAAACAAGGAGTTTAGTTGTTGGAGTATATTCACAGTTCTGGTTGCCTTATGACTTGAAAGTCCTTTAAGAGTTTCAAAATAAATTTTAGAATCAGTCTTGAAATGGAAGATGTTAGGCTTCCTCTCTGACCATTTACACTTGTGTATATGAAACTTGCCTACATTGTAAAACCCAAAAAGTTAAGATAACTCAAACCATTTGAGGAAACAGATTGCAACAAACCAGTTCAAAAACTAGTCCTAAAGAGTACTGTGAATTTACTTCATTTGAGTAAACGAAGAAATTTGAGCAAAGTAAAACCTGATAAATATTCAGAAAGATCAACTTTATTTCTCTTGAGAAACTGGTTGTTTGAATATATTTTATGTATAATTTTAAAGTAGATTTCACTGACTTTATTAGTGACACAATATTTGTTGTTATAAGTCCAGATCAAGTTCCAATTGATATTCTCAAATTGGTTGTTTCAAAAGTACTTGTGTCTAAAAGTTGCAGGATAATGAATTAAACTTTTAAGAAACGTACTATTACATTTTCTATCTATGATATCAACACCATGTAATAAAATCTAAATGGCCTTAAACACCCAGCAGGCACAAGACGTCAACATGACGTCAGATTGACGTTGTACCCCAATGTCATGGGGACGTTGCATTTTGTTTGGAAATGAAAATTAGGTTGACATCAGAACCCAACATCAGGCCGACGTCAATCTCCAACGGCCAACCTAAAATCAACCAAATATCAAAGTCTAATGATGTTACAGCTTGACGCTGTGTGGATTTTGATTGCCGTACCTGACGAATAAATGTCAGTATTTGACGTCAATATGATGTTGGTTTAAGATGTTGGCTCGACGTTGGATTTTGGTCAGTTTCTAACACAACCTAAAATCAACCAAATATCAACATAATTTGACGTCACCTGACATCACAATCTAAACCTAACCTAATATTAACATCTTATGACGTTGTGTGCCTGATAGGCAATAACTAAATGCACTACAGAATGTTATGTTTACTCACATCAACAAATTACATGTAAATGCATATTTTTACAGTGTAATATCCCCTACTCACTACTCTTGAGTACTTTTGAAAGGTCTAAACAACTTTGAGTAATCTTTACAACACATACTTTTACTCTACTTGCACTACATTTTTAGGCAAGTAATGGTACTTTTACCTAGGTATGATTTTTCAGTACTCTTTCCATCACTGTTATTAACCCACAATTCTGGTAACACTTCTTATCTTTTGAGGCCAAATCTGTATCTCTATTTAACTAAAAGACTTGTGTAAAGTAATTTGTCACGGTTGACTTCTTAAATAGCCCTAGTAATAACCCAATCCCCCCTCCCCCACTCCTTGCCTCTTATACATCTAGATTACCCATTGCCAAATTGGCAAATCACCATAAAATCTCACTAAATTAGGTACAGGATCACCCTGGTTGCAAAATGACATGTTAATTTTATGTTTACAGAGTTCTCCACATTAAATTAGGAAAAGTCTTTACATTTGAAGCAACAACAAATATGTCAAGTATGTATTTACTGGTATGTACAGTACATGTATTATTCAATGGGGTTAAATTGACCCCTTGGTTAATAGGAGAGTTCAGAGTCTATTGATCTTAATAATTATTGTGAAAAGCGTTATACAAACAAACTTGAATTGATCTTGATGAACTGTATTATCATGAAGTATTATCATGAATATTTAATACACAGGTTTTCTATGCCTTGTAATGCTTTGAGCAAAGTATGGGTGTGATTTCCTTTAAACAATCAGGTGATTTATCTATGAATGCAATAAGCATTTAAAAAAATAGTCATCCAACATTAAAAAGACATTTAAGTCTGAAAGCATTACCCCTTTA
>NC_079443.1:35669899-35819899 GCF_903798145.1 Danio aesculapii
GCAGATCTAACGTGGTTCTGTCATGGTTTTCGCCGTCCACTAATGCTGGATCTGTCAACAAAGCCGCGGCCTGTAGGATAATGGCCACATAGTTTCCGCATGCAAAATATTCAGACTTTTTTCCCTCCCCTTACACTTGAATGCAATAGCATTTATAAGACATTCCGCAAGCCAGCAGCCCAGTAAACATCTTGACAGGGTATCAGCAAATATTATTTGCTCCATTAATAAGCAAATCAATTTCCCGGAAAGAAATATAACAAGACACCAGGGGAGCAGGAAAGGGGGGCGAAGCATGCCAAGTGTGTGATGGACATTTTGTACAAAACAACCCAATAGTCCTCGCAATGTTTTCCAGCACACTTTGTTCTGCGCACTGATCTTGTCCCTGGAAGTACATAATTACAGTCTGTTAGTGCTGGCTGCCGGTTTCTAAATGATAACACGGCATTCACGCTCATTTTCTGGGCATCACAAGACATCAGTGTGCTGAGGAACAGAAAAGCATGTGGGGAAATGCTAATTATTCTGCCACATCTCAGTTGTCCATCAAATCCCCCTGCACCTAATAAAAAAAAACCTGTGAGCAGAGCGTAAATCAGATGTAACGTAAAAAGAATTCTGCCTTGTTATCAGGACGTATGGACATAGACATAAACACATTCAGTGCATTTTGTTTGGGAAAAAAGTGACTACACAAGGACAATGGCATTAAAATGGAGGAAAAGAACATGCTTCCATGCACAGACAGAAAAAATAGACAGGCATACAAACATGGAGACAGCCTCAATAATCCTCATGCTTATGCATTTGCAAATGCTCTTGAGAAAAAAAAAACCCACAAAAAATCCAAGGAATGTTCAACCTCAGACAATTCCCGGATACCTGACAATAGATCTAAGAAAGAAGACAATGACGAAGGCTTCTAATATCTTTGATAGTCTAGTTATGATAATGACAAGACGTAATGTAAAATTCATGAAGTGTACCTAGCAGATGAAGATCGTTAATAATTGTTCGGGGGGGGAGGAGAAAATATGTTTCAGAAGCCATCCATAAAGACACTGCTGCATTTTACCGTAATTGTTTATAGACAGTTAAGTGCAACTAAATTACTTTCATCTGTTGGAACATGTGCAGGGAACGGCTTCAGAGTTTTACCTTTCCCAACAGCTGTTTGGCAAGAGCAGGCTGCAAGCTTGTCATTAGTCTCTAATTACAAAGATCCTTTGTCTTGTAATTACCCTACCGATTAAACCTATTCATTTATTCAGCGAACATAAAAAAAAGATACATATAAAGTAATCTAAGCCAGACACTAAACCAACATGATGCACAAAAGCCTCTTGAGATACCTTCAGAGCTTATTAGGAATTTCCGCCTGTCTGAAAATCAGGTTTAGTCCACCTTGTCCCATCAGAAGATAACTTCAAAAGCACCATTGACAGTTATGTGTTTGGACTTCTTCTCTGATACTTTTTTGAGCCCGTGCGTGCAGATCTGTGAGTAATCTGTCTAAACCAAATTACCAGCAGCATTCATCAGAACGTATAGGAGCACCATTGGAAATGGCAGAATCTCACGTGTCAGGAAATCACGCTCAGATCGGATTAACCTATACAAGAGAGCGAATATCAGAAGCTTTCGCTCAGGTCCTGTTGGCTATCTAGAAAGCAATTACCTGATATAATAAGGCATAGCGATCCGATTTTCAACCTACAATGGGCCGCAAAAACAAGCCATTTTTATCAATTACGTCTCCGCTTTGATGGCTGAGAGACGCCGTCAGTAGACGTTAAAATTGTTCAACGGCTATCAAAACATGGCTGGGGTCTCCTTCGCTTGACATGCACGATGTGGTAAAGATTTTACAGGGCCTGACCTCTTCACGTGCTGCCCGTTTTTCGGCCTAAAGCATCCTGTTGACAGGCCGATGTCTATCTACGCACAGAGACGGGGTCTGTGGTCAAACCCCACACCTGTGTGCCATTTCAGCCTTGGCAAGCTCCATCGGACAGCTGCAATTCAGAGATCTAAGCGGCTGCTTTTCTCCCAGGCATTGTCTGTTATGCTGGAGAGGGGGGGCTCGGTAGCAATGGGGCCAATTTGGATGATTGGTCGTCAAATCTATGATAAAATGAGTTTCCCTGTGTTCTTTAAAAGTGACCCATGCCTGCCGGAGTAGTGTAAAATTAGACGCTGCGTGTTTGTGTTGTGTCAGATGTGGTGACTGGCAGAAACTGTTAATAATTGCCTAAGTGCTCTGGAGTGTCAGAGCTGTCCATCACTCTTCATTCCTCTCCTTCTTCAAGCTCTCATAATATTTTCACTGAACTGCAGAGGACAAACTACTTTCATTGACGGCCTTGTCACTTTAGCGCTTCAAGTTGTAAAAATATTTTAACTCCACGCAGGACAAGAGTCTCATGTTGTAGGAGTCAACTTGCAGCTTTTGCTGTCCTAGATTAACAATGTTTTTATAAATATATATCTTTATTTCCAGCATTATTGAATTCAGATTTCTTCGAGGAACATCAATCTTACTTTTTTAATTAATTCTTTCTGCAGAACCCTGTGCAATGAGATAATTGTGCAAATCCTGGTTTATTGGTATTTACCAAAGTCATATGAACGGCAAAGTCGGAACTATGAACCCTTTTCACAAGACTGTTATGATGCGTTTAATGGTCATCATAACCTTAAATCCTTGAAAGTTTTTATTATGCTGATTATAAAAACAACAACATATGAACATTTATATGCATTTATGAATGTATTTTATCATCTTTGTGTCAAATTACAAAAAAATAATTACCGCTTATGTGAGGTGTTTCTAATGTAGCATCTATGGGGCTGAGAGTAAATTTGACGTTATTCTCTCCTCTGGCTGTCGTCATCAGTGTCACACTATTTTTTCCTTTTTCTGAAAATCTTTCTTAACACCATCGTAGAGTTTTGTTTTATTATTTCAGCAAATACTCTCACATTCACTACGCTCTAAGTTTATCCATTTATTCTGCTACTAAGAAACCCGGAAATCTGAAAAGGTTTTACTCCAACAAATTCACGTTGCAAAAAAAATTATCCAATATATACACTACTGCTTTAAATGTTTTCTTCTTACATTTGAATAGATTTTAAATCAAATCAAACCAAATAATAATGACAAACACACCTTTTTTTTTCCAAAAGACACGATTAAATTATTTAGTGCAACATAAGATTACATACCTGTACTAAAAAGGCTTGTGAGGCATATTTAGTACAGGAATCATTGGATGTACTAATGAGATTGTTCAACTAAAATGAAAAAAGAAAAGAAATTAATTAACACACCCTCAGGCAATCCAAGATGTAGATGACTTTTTTCTTTAGTAGAACATTTAAGTATATTTAGAGGGAAAAAAACTTGCTGATCCATAAAATGCAAGTCTATAGTTACAATTATTATGAAAGTGGGAAAAAGGATGATCAGCAAACACACAAATACCCATGGAGGACATTAAAGTCTTGAGAACTGATTATTTAAACATTATTTAAAACATAACATGTAATCCAAATCGACAGCCTGGGGCAAACGGGGAAATCAATGAGGAATGAATCTTTGCTGTGAACTGATTCTTTTGGACAGTTCCTTTCCCATTCACATACCTGATTGGAATGATTGACTATTTTTCTGATAATTTTCTTATAGAGAAATGTAAAGAAAAGTATACAGTACAGTTATATGAATAAAGCACCTGATAATGATATTAAATGCAATGTTTGGCATGACTAAAAATAAAGTGAACAAACCAGTCTTCATAAAATCATGCAACGTTTAAATGATACATAAATTAAACTATATATAAATAATAATTTCAAGCCATTATTCAAGATCTCAGTTAATGTTTTTCATTCATCAGTTCTCCTGGACCTAAGTTTGAACGGTTCCTCAGTTAAGCCACAGCTGGAGACCTGGAGTGCCAAATGAGTTGGCACATCTGGCATCAGAGGATCATATATGCTGCTAAACTGACTCAGTGAGCGAGTTTTGATTGAGTGGCTTGTAGATCAGTGCTAACTCGAACAGTTTCAGAAGCTTAAGTCTGACTGAGTAAACTGGTTCATCCACCTCTCTAAATAAATTAGGCAGTTCAAAAGACTGATTCATTTGTGAGTTTACCATTCAGGCTATTTGCAGAGGATTAAAAGTACAAAATCGCTATAAATAATGTTAAGCTTCTTGTCTATAATAATCATTTTGCTTTATAAAACATTCAAATGCTGTCAAGAGACACAGATATAAATTTTTGTACTCCCTGATATGCTTTTTTTGACTCTCACGGGATTGGTTAGCATTGATGTGAATCCTTATATTCATTTTTTTTTAATGTTTCCCTCAATAGGGTAAATAAATTAAGAGCAAATAAAAATGTTTGAATGAACTCTTTCTTTAAAACTACCCCATTTGTGGATCACATTTATCATTTTTAAATCTTTAAACGTTGCTTCTTTCTGTGATACCACTGTTTTACAAAATATTAACAATTTACAATAATTTATTAAACTTAATTATAATAATGCATTTTAAAAAATGATACAATTTAGTGTGATCACCAGGCAACATGGTGGCTCAGCGGTTAGCACTGTCGCCTCACAGCAAGAAGGTCGCTGGATCGAGCCCCAGCTGGGTCAGTTGGCATTTCCGTATGGAGTTTGCATGTTCTTCTCGTGTCCGCGTGGGTTTCCTCTGGGTGCCCCGGTTTCCCCCACAGTCCAAAGACATGCACTATTGGTGAATTGAATAAACTAAATTGGCTGTATGTGTGTGAATGAGTGTGTATGGATGTTTCCCAGTACAGGGTTGCATCTGGAAAGGCATCTGCTGTGTAAAACATATGCTGGATAAGTTGGCGGTTCATTTCGCTGTGGCAACCCCTGATGAATAAAGGGACTAAGTCGAAAGAAAATAAGGAATGAATTAGTGTGATCAGCTAATCTTTGATATGTTTAGGGACTAGTCAGAAAAGTGTGTTATTTCATTTTCCAGAATAAATTTGATTTTGCGCTGAAGGAGACACTTCCAGTAAAATGTCACATATCTAATATCACTTTTGAAAATGTTATTAGATGTGAAATCTAGAATATAATAATCACCCAGCCTTATTATAATTCATATTATTTTTTGTTCAAGAATGCAATATATTGATACAAAAGTGATAGCACAGACTTTAGCATTGAGTACGTTTACATGGACACCAACAATCCAATTTAAATATGATTCAGACAATACTCTGATTAAGAGTCTACCAGGCAAACAGAGATTTTTTATTAATTTAATGTGATTTAGATCATAATCGAACTAAATAGAAATAGAATCAAGAGATGTGGAGTATGACTATTTTAGTCGCATTATCAAAGTGTAGTACACACATGTAAACACCTTAATCAAACTATTACCATTGTGTAGGATTTTTGCCACATTTTGCGACAGGATTGTTTATACAGTAAACACACACAGCTGTTTGACACTATTCTCTGCACCTACCGAGTCAGTCAAGGACTACAGACACCTGCATCACAAAATGCTGAATATTTCCCCATACCGTATCAAACTCCATTAAAACAACACTCTTCCAGCATTTCATACTCGCATTCAATATCTCGTTTGTCACGATGGGCATAATGAAAGTGAAAGCGCCAAACTGCAGTTAAAGTCGACAAATTAAGAATGAATCACCCGAAATTACATGAAACACCGGATTAATCGAATTATACGCTTTAACATGTAAAACGGGATCATAACAGAAACATTCAAAAAGCAACTCATGTAAACACCTTAATCATACTTATGTCTTATTCAGATTAAGGCAAAGAATTTGATTCCTGATATCCATATAAATGTAGTCATTGTTCAAAAAAAAAATGTCAAGAAAAAAAGTATTAGGGTTTCCATAAAAATATTTAGCAGCACTTTAGCAGTTCTCAACAATAATAATAATGAGACTTAACAAACAAATCAATTAGAAGAGAAAACGTGTTTAATTTATTTAAAAAATTACAGTTTTATTAGAATAATTTGACATTTCATTGAATAAATACAGCCTTGGTAAGGCTAAATCTTGCTTGCCACAAACTTTTCAACGATAGTGTGTGCATATAGAGCCACACAAATACAGTGTTTAGTGTGATTTTTTCATTTTATCTCCAGTAGCTTTACAAATGAAACAGTGCTTAAATCCTCCTCCTAATTAACTGAAGATTCATGCACAGAGTTAGTGCTGGAAGTTGTGGCATTTATCGAATTACGTCCCTATTACTGCCGAAAACAGTGTCATTGCCAGCAGCCCATAAACACAGCGTTTGAAAGTATCTGAATGCAGGCGACTATAACCTATTGTGCACCTTCATTCAGCGCAGTAATTTGTTATGTCAGTTTTGTATTAGTATGTGCTAGTTTAGGGCCCCTGCCGGGTTGCTATGAAAGAGCAGCATGATGCATTAAGGGCCTTTCGCGCTCCAAATAGAGTTTCTTTCACTTCTTTGCGCGAGCAGAAACTCATTCATTATTTTAATGGTTGTCAAATTTGTTTTCCAAATCTACTAAAAGGTTATCGTTGTTACATGCGGACAAGTGGTTATATCTGAATCAATGTTAACTTTGTTACCAGGGTAATTTACTGCTCTCCCCTGACCACACTGCACAAACTTAATCTCCGTATTTTTACAAAGCACCAGGTGAGGGAGATTTATGCCCTCTACATGAACTGACCTTTCTTTGATTAAAAACGGATTGCCAAGTGGGGGGGGGGGCATATCATAAAAGATCGCAAAATGCATAAATTATGCTTTCTGACTGATTAATATGCCACACATGTGGTGTCGCTAATGTATTATTACAAGCTGGTCAAGGCTGTGGTCTGCATGATATAGGGCTCCCTATGCATTTTTCCACCGCTTGCTATAACTGTAACGGCTAATGACTTTGGAGAGAAATGATGTGCTCCCGCTGTGGGTGGTTCAGTCCCTACGGACTCCACCGTGCTCCATGTCAGATTGGGAATATGAGGGCACGTTCATTAGCATGTATAATTGCCCATGATTGGCCGAGCTCCTCCGTGACACGCCACCATGGGCACCCGGAGCGGGTGGCGGGAAATGTCACAAGATTTACAGTGAAAGAGCGAGGCTGCGAGAGTTAAGAGATCTCATTTTTCTCAGGCAAGTTATCTTTATTGAATAAAACGTCCTCTATTAAGATGGATTCCGCTAGCAGTCTTTTGTTTACACAATAACTGTAAAGGGAGGAAGAATTCGCACATTCTGCACAGGCAATTTATTATTAATAAGCACATCAGTGAGCAAGAGATGACCCAGGGACCAAAACAGTCAT
Organism: Danio aesculapii; assembly: GCF_903798145.1. Classification (NCBI taxonomy): domain Eukaryota; kingdom Metazoa; phylum Chordata; class Actinopteri; order Cypriniformes; family Danionidae; genus Danio; species Danio aesculapii. The sequence goes on from NC_079443.1 coordinate 35,677,275, forward strand.
GGAAGGAGCATTTATCAAACATACACAAATAACGCGCAACACAAGATACACTGCTTCCAATATTAGCAAACAAAAGATAAATGTGTCAGAGCGCATAAGGGCTGCTTTTGATATATAGAGGCACCTCAGCAGTGTGACCCCAGCATCCATCCTTCCGCGAGGAAGCTATTGAAGTGCTCCGTCAAAGCAATCATCAGCATAATATAAAGATTATGCATTCTGCAAACGGGTTTGTTACGCCACCTAAAAAATTAGTGCGCATACCTGCCTGATAAAAGGACCCAACACGCTACCATGATCAAGAACTTCCCGCTCCACACAATAAGCCAAGCCTTCTCATTATCAGTACATCCGGACGCTGGCGTTCATTGATCTCCTAATTAATGAGCATAACGGGGAGAGGTGTTCCTACACGTAGGGGTGAGGATAACGAAACGTCTCTGATATCGTCTCTCCTGGGGCAGGCATTCTCTCAGAGTGGAGAGGACAGATGGGATTGACAGCCTTATTAGGGATCGGCACACCGGGCCCTCCATCCCAGACTCGATATTGGATTTCTTGCGGTCCATATCAGTGCAGACACATGTAGATGTAGTAGCTGCATCTTTGGGCAGAAATGAAATCAATACCACCAGCTTCTCAACAAGCTTTACTACATTACGGCAGCTGGGGCTACAGGACCATCTGGCCGGCTCTCAAGAGCTCCAGAGCCCAGTGTACATCTCTGCCAGTGAAGTTGCTCTTATTTGGTTAACACTAATCAACTGCAGCAAAACAGTGCAATTCCTCTCGCAGAGAGCCTTAACTTGATTTTTTTTTTCTTTCAGGGGCGACAGAAACATCTGTCCTGGCTGACAAACCGGGAACCATGTAGTGGGTCTGGATGAACTTGTGCTGACCGATTGGTTATGACAGATGACAACCAATCTGAGATGAAGACTTATTTCACTGTGTTGGGAATTCATTCAGACATTTTCCTTCGGCTTAGTCCTTTTATTCATCAGGGGTCACCACAGCAGAATGAACCGCCAACTTATCCAGCATATGTTTTACACAGCGGATGCCCTTCCAACTGCAACTCAGAGCTAGGAAACATCCATACACATTCATTCACACACAGACACACACACACACAATGACCAATTTAGTTTATTCAATTCACCAATAGCGCAAGTCTTTGGCGTTTGGGGGAAATCGGACAGGGAGAACAAGCAAACTTCCACACAAAAATGCTAACTCAAACTCGAACTCGAACAAGCGACCTTCTTGCTGTAAGGCAGCAGTGCTAACCACTAAGCCACCGTATCACTCTGTGTTTTTCAGCTTTTTTGGAAACATTTCAATAAATGTGCCATTTAATAAAGCTTGAATAATTAATTTCCCATTTCAGACCTTTTCAAGATCCTGCTTTCAAAACAATGCACCACATCCATCTGGTTGATGTTAACACTACAACTGCACGTAACTACCAACCGCTGCAATGGAAGACATGCTTCTGAACAGAGAAAGAGAGAGAGAGAAAGCGATAAATAAACAGTGCAAGAAAAACTCTGTTCCGCCAACAATAACATTAACATCTGACATACAAAGCGTCTAAAAAACGGCACCTTATCGTAGAAACTAAAGACGACCTTTGAAGTGTTTGTGTGAAAGGATCATATTAAAGCTTCAAAGATCCCTTTTAGATTCCCACCAAAGAAATAACCCCTGACACGCCGACAAACAAACAAAGGCAAAAAAACATTTCAATCGCACAACTCGGCGAAGTCTGAAAGCAAAGTAAGTTTCAGGTTGTTTTGCGTTTCATCCGATGGCACCGAGCTTGGAGGCATCTATTATTTGGGGGCTGATTAAAGCATCATGACTGGTGTCCGTTCTGTTTTCCAGGGGAGGACTTGACAGCGCGCAGCTCTCAGCCTGGTGCCTCTACATCGTGTTAGGTGATTTACAACTGACTCGCTCGGTTTATGTAGTGCCGTATTTTCATTTCTTCCCTGCTGAGTACTGGGTTTAGAACTCCTGAAGAAATATTATGCTTTGCTGACAAAATACAGTGACAGCCGTCTCCAGCTAAAAAAAAAAGTGTGCCACGGTGTTAAACACTATGAAAGCAGGGAGACAAGTCAGGGTTGGAGGTATCTGTAGCAGCCCACTGCTGTTTGATCTGAACCAGCACTGATTGAGCGGAATGATGTTTATAGCTGACTTTAAAACCAACTTTCAATTTAAAAAAATGACGCAAGGAAGAGGAAAGGTCTGTAAAACAGACGGTGAAATTTATTGAAAAGCTTTTATGAGGGTCTCGCCGAAGAAACATGTGGCAGACAAATGAATTGTTTGTTTCAATGGCTTTGCCCTCAGACACGCAGGTAAATCAATGTGCGGGACATTTTCATTAACCTCCGGTTCAAGTTGTATTGTTTGATGAAGGTTTCGCAGGTGAACTACTTGATTTAAAGTAAGGATAATAAAAGTATAACACGCTTTTCCACACATTTAGTCCCCTTGAAGGAATAGTTCAATCCAAATGTGAGAATTCTGTCAGGGTGTGCTCTCCCTTGTGTCATAAAACCTGAGAAACACAAAAAACGGTAGATACCTTTGGCTTACATTACATACTGTACATTTACAACAAGTCTGTACTGTACAACAAGTCATTTTTCTAAATATCTTCTTTTTTATTTCACATACAGGTTTGGGATATGAGTAAATGACAACAAAAGGTTTTTTTTTTTGTTAAGTAACCCGCGAAAATAGTGCATGCAATCCATAGGTTCCATGTAACGTCATACAGTGGTGTGGCCACCATTTTTGTGACCGAACTGTACTATGCTGTTATGTTGCTTCGGTAGCACTAGTAAACTTAACAACTTTTCATTCTATAAATGTGTCCTGATGTAATTGATAATAATGTGCTTTACCAACAGACTATCCAGTTCCGAGATCATGCTTGACTAATGTTGACCCTTTGTGGAGACAGCATAAACCGCACCACTTGACTTCTTTATTAGAGGAGAATGGGAACAGTGTAACACTTTTTGTATATCCTTCAGTTTCTTGAGACAGTTTTTGGTGGAAACCCAAAATTTTAATATAATAAACGAACATCTATCGGACACCCACCCACGTTGCTATATAATATATGTACATATGATAATATATGCAGAATTTAAACTTGAACAGACAAAGTCAAACGTTGCATCTGACCTCGAGCACAGAGACGGTTGCAACAACTAAGAGGGACAGTTGCAACATTCATAAAAATGTAATCATAAAAAAATTCTAAAACATCAGGTTGGATTTTATTTTTATTTGTTTAGTAAACAGACTAAATGTAAATTGGTTAAATTGTTAAACGTGTTAAAGTGACCATATAAATACTGAGTATTAAAAGAACACTGCCAAACACTGAAGCAACAGCCAATTAATTATCAGGCCTAAAAAAACTGAACAAAATAACTTTTTTACTGAAAAACCTTTACTAAACTTCTTCTTTCAACTTTAAAAATCAATTAATTAATCAAATAATTAAATTTTTCAACATAAATAAGTTTGAAACTGTGATGAAATTAAAATTGTTAATATGGCAATCTTTTAAATAAATTTTGTCATAGGGGACAGACTGCCCCAACTATGTCAACCCTGATTAAACGGTCTATGCTAGGGAGATACAATAGCTTTAATGCTTGATAGCTATACCTATTTAAAGCTAAGAAAACAGTGATTTAAATTATATGAATGAATAATGCTTCACAAAAACAGATTAGACAGTATGAGAAATTTTCTGAACATTTAAAAAAAAAGACTTTTTAACCTAAAACAGAGTTTTATACTGAAGGAATGGTCACATATGGCTGATTTCTCTCAGACTGAAGGAGTCTAACTGATAGTATGTAGTATGAATATCATCACTCTAGATCATTCCTGAATGGAGGAATAAGTCTTGTTGCAACTCTCCCCCACTGAATAAAAGCACACTTTTTGTTATAATCGCAGTAAAGAAATAAAAAAGCCCTTTCACTTTTAAACAATATCTTACTCTTATTTGCAAGACCTAAAATGATGGAGTATGCTGCTAACTTACTTATGGGATTTTCACTGTCATAAAAAATGCAAACATGCATAGTTCAATTCTGGATTGTAATCGAATTTGATTAACAGACACCCGTACTGTAGATCTCGGTGGTGAATCCAGGAATCCGGTCCAGGAATGCCCTGGGATCTGTTTTCTGTATTTGTTGACGTACTTGTGTGTTGCTCTTTAACAGTGGGCTCTTTCTCATGTGAGCATGTCTGTGTATAAGAAACATGCCAGCGCCATGTGCGATCTGCCGTGTTTGACACAAATAAATATTGTGGATATCATTTGTTAATTCCTGAGATGTACATCACTTTCTGTGATCAGGTACACTTCAATTTCAAATACATTTTGAATGATAAACACATCCCGATGTGTAGTAGTGATAGTCTTCACTGTACAATAAACACCCTGAAAGCTTAGCTTCTGTTTGGAGCTGTTTGCGAACAACTTAGATATACTTTTCACCAATGTTAAAGGTTATGGTTCAGCACATCACCAGAATGTATTTTCTTTAAATACTGTTTTTTGGGTGAGTGTTCAGATCACCAGTAACAGGCTGTATCTCCTAAAGTGGCCAAGGCAGTGATACTATGAATAAATGTATAGAAACTAAATTTGAGACAGACACGTTGCAGATTTAAAGGAACAAAACACAGTTGGAGGTATCATCAGAAGCATCATAACCAGTATTTGTTTTTCTATAACAAAATATCGATATCATTTAGTCTCATTTAAATGCACTGTGGTTGTGTGTGTGACCATATTGGAAAAATATGGCCGCGAGCCTAGCGAAAGTGACGTTTTTGGTCCCCATGAATAGGATAATCTATGGCTATATTTAAAAATACTTTAAAGACTGTCAATTTAGAACAGTGCACATGTTTTAACAATTAATTATGGTTTATACTATTTTGTGTGTCTGTGTTGTGACATGCATTTTTATAACTCTGTTCTATGCTGCCTCTCTTGACCCAGGACTCCCTGGTAGAAGAGATATTGTCTCTCAATGAGACGTTCCTGGTTAAATAATAAATAAATAAATAAATAAATAAATAAATAAATCACTCCCAAATTGTACCTCAGCCTATTCAAAGTGTAGATGATTTTTTTTGATCAGTATAAAATTATAGAAGATTTTTAGCAGAAATGCACTTTGAGAGTCAAAAAATGAAATATGATGTACAAAAATACTAAATTAATACTAACTCCAAAACAATTATTTAGCTTCTTCTTCTAATTACTTGTTTAAAAGGACACAATTAATAATATTTTTGGGAAAACTTAATTGTTCAATGTTCAATTAACTTAAAATAAGTAAAAATTATTAAGTTAAACTAATTGATTTGTGTTGGGACAATGGGTTGGAACCCAGAATTTTTTTTACAGTGCCTGTGGCTCCTGACAATAGCCTAGGGTTGTGTGAAAAATACACAATTAGGCCCCATTTACACGAATACGTCTTAATTTTAAAATGGCATTGGCACTGGCGTTTCACCTAGCATTTCTGATAAGCCCTCTTTCCACTACTGCTGAAAACGTACATCACGTGACCGACCACACACACACACATTGTGTCATGTGCTGCAGCGTTTAAGTTAGCAGTCAGCCCAGAGAGCAGTGCACGTCGGACAGTTTATCAAGGATGTACCACTGGATTGCGTCTCACTATAGTTGTTAAACGTGATATTTAATTAATCTTGTCTCTATCGAACGACTCTTTGGTCTTTTGAATCTATCAGGTAACATGTTATAGCCTATTCATGCCAGAGTCCCGCAGAAAAAAGTGATTGACAGGTGGCAATTTGTGTGTAACTGATCTTTATTTATTTATGATTTGGTTATGGGTAAAACAAAGATCATGCGGGTCAGGTAGTTGAAACGGTAGGGTACAAATAATTAATTCGTTATGAATGAATTAATTACTCATAAATAATTAATTCACGGCTGCCCACGACGACAATGCCATCGTCCATCGCGATGTTTCAAATTAGACATCGTACGATGCCAAATTGGTCAACATCGCCCAACCCTACAATAGACTGAGGTCTAGTGAAGCAAAACGATTAGCATGCGAAACATTTATTATTAACAATGCTTAATTTGCTTAACCAATGATTTTGAATTATCTGCTTAAACAATTATCATGCTGTTGAGCGTAAACGTGCTTGCCTATGTATGCTAGCCTGACCTCTGCAGCAAAAAAGGAATATTTATAGCACAAACCTAATGAAGCGGATGAGCTTTCCATCATAAAAACGTATGGGCACTCTGTAAGCTGTAATTACACCTAGTTACATGAATAGTGTTTGTTTGTGTTTGGATTGCCATGGTAAGACAAACAGAAGTTAATTTGGATTCGTCACTACAAAAGCTTCCACCCCCTGCATCTGAGGAGCACTATAAATAAAGATTGTCATTGTAACCTAATCAAATTATGTGAAATATTTTGGTCGGGCTGTCAGTGTCTGAGTGCTCTCGGAAGACGACGCGCACAAATCCCCAGAGGTCTTCTCATCTCGCTTCAGGAGCTGCCAGGTTGCTTTGCTTCCTCCCGCACGCAGACGCATTAAGCATAAATGGCAGTCGCATGATTTCAATGAGTGTGAGACGAGACCGGTCTTTCAGCACATTAGCTTTTGTTCTGAAAAGCACAAAGTAAAAGCTAGAGCTGGGAGAAGAAAAAAAGATAGAAGGTAAAAAAAAGCTGATAATAATAATAGTGGACTGTGGCGGCGCTTGAGAAAATGGAATTCCACTGGCCCCAAACAGGCTATAAGTGGTGATGCCAGCTGTAATTGGCCCGAATTAGACACAAACCTGGTGTGACACACAGAACGGGGACCCGCGACAGGCCAGATAAAGTCATTCTGAAGGGAATTAGTATGATATCACAATGGGTTCATAAAGATGTCCAAGTTTTGTCAGTAATAACTGCAAGCTTTGATACAGTCTTCTCTCATGGCCAATAAGCTTTGTAATATTCACCAATCATAGTCCATAAAGCTGCCATTACGGGAAGCTCTCTCAGACTTCCCAGTTAAATTTATCGATGCCGTTTCATCCAATCTGGCCCTTGGATGGATGGAGTCTGAGCTCTTATTAAAACCTTTCAATTCTACATAAATTTCAAGTGGAACAAATTTATATAAATTTAATAACTGGCTCTCTCTGCCTTTGGATGTTTACAGAAAGAGGGTAAGAGTTTATACATTAATAATGATAATAATAACGTAAATGTAAAAATGTGAAAATCTGTGGTTCAATATATTAACCGGTTACATTTATTTGCTTATGTTGCAAAACTAAGCTTATATTACATTTTACTAAAAATTGAGTGCGCTGAACGTATAGTATATATAATGTGAATGTTTATGTCACATTTAATGCCCTTTTTAAAAAAAGTTTCATTACTCATTCATTACTGTCATTAATGATAGAAAATCTTAAACGTGTACAGATCATAATGAGAACATAATGAGATTGAAAATAATGAACAACAGACAAGGACGGACGGACGGATGGAACGATGGATTGATTGATTGATTGATTTATTGATTGATAGATAGATGGATAGAACGACAGACAGACAGGTAGATAGATCGAATTACAGACAGACAGACAGACAGACAGATAGTTAGACAGATAGATAGATGGATAGATAGAACGATGGATAGATTGATTGACTGATAGATAGATGGATAGAACGACAGACAGACAGGTAGATAGATAGAATTACAGACAGACAGACAGACCGACAGACAGACAGACAGATAGATAGAATTACAGACAGACAGACCGACCGACCGACAGACACAGATAGATGGAAAGATGAATAGATAGATGGATAGGACGACGGATAGATTGATTGATAGATATGATGGATAGAATGTCAGACAGACAGATAGACAGAATATATCCATATCTATAATATAATGCAAACAGCCATATCATTAAGCTTGCATGTGAGTTCATTCATACTGATAGGTCTAATAAGAGCTCTGATCTGTTACACACCGCAGACCAGCAACACAAACATAGCTGTGGGTGAGAGGCTCAGAAACACACGTAGCCCAGCTGGACTGAGCAAATCCAAACAAAGCTGTGGGCTTCAGCACTCGTGGCAGCACAGCGTGTCCCTCCGCCACAGCAATCAGCCCCCGCCGCACTACTGCTGCCCTGCGTCCTCTTAACTCGGCTTCCTCAGTGATTTTTCATCTTCTCGTTGGGCCGTTTTATTCATTGTTTCCCAGATGTAGTGATTGATGTTCTACTCTCTTAATCTGTGTGAATGATAAGAGCCGGGCCGGGGTGCGGAGACAGAGCGCGCGTGACACGGGCCGAGCAGCCGGGGCCGCTGTTGACTGCTCGCGCTCATTTACATTTCAATCTCAGCCTCATGAATGCAAAGACTCCGGCCCAAAATTAATAACGCCACAAGTTGGAGGTGGGCACCACCAGGAGAGTGACAGAGAGCGCGATCGAGAGAGAAAATGAAGGGGGTCCTCCGATTTAGCTTCTTTTGTTCTTTACCAAAAGTGCCCCTTTCTTTTTATTTCCCCTCTCTATCTTTTCTTCAAGACTCCAATGAATGGCATTACAGACAAAGGCATATCTGGAGTGACACAAATTTATTTCAGTTGCACCGCCATAGTATATTGTCATAGAACCAGGGGCGATTTGTCTGGGGACAATTTAGTTTCCATAAAGGATTTAAATGGTTTCTGTGGAGATAGTAGGGAGAAATTTAATTTGTTTCTCATTTACTACAGCAGGTATGAAAAGGAGAAAAATTGGATGGCTGATGGGCTAAAAATTGGTCCTGTCCCTCTGCTGTATCCCCTAAAGGATTGAAACCTTGCATCATATAGATTGAGTTCGACCCCCCCCACCGCTGCCGCTACCGCCCCCATCCCAAGCTGCCACACGTCGACCCCCCCCTTTCCCGCCTCAAGCCCTCTCCGAGTGGTAACCTTAAACCAACTTAAAAAGTAACCTTTGGGGTGGCTGCCAATCACTCCAAAAACAACGTTTCCATCGATCTGCCTGTCCTTGTGATTTATGGCTTCATTTTACAGTAATTGAGAATTAGAGGGAAGATTAGCAAGCCTCAACACTTCGCCTTGATATGCTCTCTGAGCGCTGTAATTTGTCACGTTGGGATGTCGGACACTCTCTTACTCACAAAGGGGGGTTCCCTGCTAATTGAATTTCCCGATAAGCCTGGAATTAATTTGACACCGGTGAAATCTGAATACAGCCCTCGTGCCTCCCCTGCGTGTGTGATGGGCTAGAGTCCTGGCTGTCGCACACACGTGCGTACGGCAAACGCTATTGATCCAAATCACTTTGAGTTGAAACCTACTGAAGTATGGAATCGCTAAATCTTATTTACACTCATATTGGAGGAGTTCATCCGCAGCTATCCTGAGCAGATAAAGAATATTATCTTTCATTTCGCTTGACTCCGCCAAGATGAATTTTTGCCCATTTCCTTCTGAGGGCAAACAAAGCAAATGCCTGGAGTCAACAGTCACGATTGAATTACCTGCCAACTTTAGAGGTCTATTGTCTGGGTAATTTGTCGTCTAAGTGGCAAAATGAAAGCACTCTCCACCGCTTTCTGAGCGCCCGCTGTGATGTCATTCATAGCTGGAGACTTTTTTCAAAATCTGGTGACGGTACATTTTATACAAACACTGCCATATTATACATGCTAGATATGCAAACAAATGTATTATTAATCTTTCCCCAAATTAGGAATGTTACATATCATATAATCATTGATTGAACTTCAACAAACATATTCCCTGTCATGCTGGTCTTTAAGGAGCATAAGTGCAAGCTCAACCATTCAAAACTTTAGCATGGAAAAAATATCTGCAGTGCAAAGATTACAAGTGTGCAGTTGTCATTAATCCACATAATTCACATGAAATGTTTTTACACATACATACTGACCGACAATCCACAGCAAGTATAAACATTTCTAAAAGAAATCTGATAAGTTTAATATCAACTAAATCCTAAAAGATGCGTTTTACATCAAGTAATAGTAATAATTTGGCAGAAATGGTTATAAATGTTTACAGGATTCTTTGATGACTGGAGGATTTTAATTTATAATGTTTATAATGTCTAAAATAAAAAAGTTATTTGACAATATACTCACTGTCCACTTTATTAGGTACACCTCACTAGTACCGGGTTGGACCCCTTTTTGCCCTCAGAACTGCCTTAATCCTTCGTGGCATAGATTCAACAAGGTACTGGGAATATTCCTCAGAGATTTTGTTCCATACTGACATGATAGCGTCACACAGTTGATGCAGATTTGTCAGCTGCACATCCATGATGAGAATCTCTCATTCCACCACATCCCAAAGGTGCTCTATTGGGTTGAGTTCTGGTGCCTGTGAGGCCATTTGAGTACAGTGATCTCATAGTCATGTTCAAGAAACCAGTCTAAGATGATTCACGCTTTATGACATGGCGTGTTATCCTGCTGGAAGTTAAATTTGCCTCAGTGAGCTGTTGGACAGGTGTACCTAATAAAATGGCCAGCGAGTGTAAATGGTTTCTAAGGTCACTTTAGATGCATTTATTGCATTAGTGCTGAATAAAAGCATAACTGACCCTAACTGATACTAAATATGCAAACAACAGCTTTGATTTGGTGATGGCCTTAATGCCCATTTAGAAAAAAAAAAATTATACAAAACGTCTCCAACATGTACGGTTATAAATGTCACAAATGCTCAACATCCAAAGAGCAGCCTTGTTTTGGCAATTATTATTGTGTTATATACTTAGAAGTCACGCTAACTGTGCTAAACATACAGTTGAAGTCAGAATTATTAGCCCCCCCTGAATTATTAGCCCATTTATTTTTTTCACCAATTTCTGTTTGACAGAGATAAGATTTTTTTTAAACATTTCTAAACATAATAGTTTAAATAACTCATCTCTAATAACTGATTTATTTTATCTTTGCCATGATGACAGTAAATAATATTTGACTAGATATTTTTCAGGACACTTCTCTACAGCTTTTGTTTTGTAGACAAAATCGAAATAAATATAGCTTAAAGGGGCTAATAATATTTACTTTAAAATGGTTTTTGAAAAAAATTTACAACTGCTTTTATTCTGGCCGAAATAAAACGAATAAGACTTTCTGCAGAAGAAAACATATTATCAGACATACTGTGAAAATGTCCTTGCTCTGTTAAACATCATTTGGGAAATATTTTTAAAAAATAAATAAAAAAATGAAAGGGGGGCTAATAATTCTGACTTCAACTGTATATAGAATGAAATGCATGACATCAAACCTGCAAATTACGTTTGAATTTCTGATACCTGCACTAAAACGAACGCAATTATATCTCCGTTGAGCACCATTGTGAATAAGCACTATTTTCAGGGGGCTGTGTTAGTGCTGGAGCTCTTTAGCAGGCTAAGAGATGCATTTATCTGCTTAATGAACTTTGGGCTCTAACTTAATCCCACTAATGTCTGTGTGAGTCAATTAGCAGCAGTGCATGTGCTGCGCTATTTATGAACCGAAGCGGAGCCTTGTTCTGCTCATCACAGCGCTGTTCAACAAGAAGCTCTGCGCTAATCTCCTCACCGCTGCCTCTGTGTAAACACGAGAGGCTCTTACAGCCTGACAAGACTCTGACATTATCAGATACACTGTGCCATTGAGCCCTCAACAAGTCTTTAGTGTGTCACATAGACAAATATAGCCATGCAAAAGGGCATCGCTCCTTCCTTTTGTCCCGAAGGTACCGCTTCTCCTTGAGAAAAATGCTCACAATTAAAAGGAATAAATAAATAAATTTGACTAATTAGTTAAAAGACTCATTTTTGTTCTTAAACCACTGCAGGTAAAACAGGTCAATAAGTGTTGGGAATTAAATAATGCAACTGATCATCATGGAAATAATTAGCAGCAAAATACAAAAAACAAAGTGGGAAACGGATATCTTGAGTGATATCTGGTAATAATGGTTGTTCTGGTAAATATAATATAATATAATATAATATAATATAATATAATATAATATAATATAATATAATATAATATAATATAATATAATATAATATAATATAATATAATATAATATAACATAACATAATATAGAGTAACTAGTCTCAGTCGTAAACAAAATATACATTATTCATTGCATAACTCAAAACATTCTCAATTCATTAACTAAATAATGAACATTTAGGGGTCTTTCACACTAGCACTTTCAGTGTGCACCCTGGTTTATCTGATATCAGAGTTTGATTCACTTGGAATATATTTTTTTTAAACTAAAATATTAAAGACACAGGAATTGGTCAAACAGTGTATTTATTTTATGCGTTTACTCAAACACATAACTAACACGAAAATTTTACTCAACTTCAGCAGAAAACAGCTGTCTTGGTCTTCATTTAAACTTCTGCATTACAGTCATGATGAATTGAAACGTGTAGCTCAGTGCTGGCACTTTGATATGCATGTACTGGTACCCATACAGAACCAAAACCTTCCCATGTGAACATAGTCCAGCAGGGGCAGAAGAAAGGGGCCAGTCAAACTCAGACATAAACCAGGCAATTGAAGCACGTGAACGCACCCTTAATTTTGATTTCCTACATGTTTGACTATTAATAACGCATAAAAAAACACTGCCTTACATTTCATATTCATACATAGATTACTTGTGTAAAGTTTTAGTTTATGTTCCACCTTGCAACATCTTGCTTACAAACCTCATTTTTGTCATCGTCATCACCAAATTCAAAGTCATTCCACACCAGGAACACATTTCTTCACACACTTTACAAAAAATGGCTTTTTGCTGCTTTAGAAACATACTTACTCAAAATGAGCTGAAGCAACACAATTCTTGAGATTGTTTTGGAACAACTTAATTGTTTTATGTTCAATCCACTCAATTTGTTAAGATAATCAATTTGTGTTGGGACAATATAAATGAATTGTGTGGAACCCTGCATTTTTACAATGTACAAACAGCAAAATGCTGAAGAGAAATCAGTATAGAAATGTCTTTTATCATCCAATATAGTTTATAGGCTGATATATTGGTGCATCTCTTATCATAGTGATTATCAACTGATTACACCAAGCAGGGTTCCCACATATTCATAGACACCAGATTCTAGGACTTTTTAAAGCACCATTCATTTTAAATCAAACACCTTTGTAATTTGTACCCCAGCATATGTTGCACCATGAAAGTCCTTACTGTACTTAACATTTCACACTTACGTTAAAAATGTCAGAGTAATTTTCAAAATTATTGACCATTTTCAAAACTTTTTTTAGAAAATTTGTTGAATTTAATACTGGTAATATTGTCAGTTTCTGAAATACTGATACAACGAGCATCATTTGTCAGTGTTATTGTACAAGAATTAAATTTAAGAAATTAAGAATTTCTCAATTGTTTTGTTCGGTCTTTAACAGCAGCACAGCATAATTGTTGAAATAACATTGTAAACTAATTTGATTTCAAATTTAATATAAGAACTTTCAAGGACATATGTTTGTTTTTAAGTACTTTACAGGTCTTGAATCCATGAATGAAATTCAAGTAGCGTGGTAAACCTAAAAATACAGTAAAAACATTGTCCATAATTATAACAAATCAGCATCATTACTCCAGTCTTCAAGGTCAAATCCTTCAAAAAAACATAATAATAATAATTCATTCTTTTTTTTTCTCTGCTTAGTCCCTTATTAATCAGAGGTCATCACAACGGTAGACACCACCAACTATTCTATGTTCTACACATATTTTTAAGCGGCAGTGCTAACCACTAAGCCACTATGCCATCCTAATAATAATAATAATAATAATGAATAAATAAACACATAAATGAATGAATATATGTGTGTGGCACTTCCTCTAAAGTACTAAAAAATGCTAATAAATATTATGTAACTACAATCGCCAGCGTCAACAGCAGAAACATGAATACATCATCACGATTCCCAATGATGCCCATGCTGTAATCACACCAGAGAGTAAATCAGAACATAATAAACAAGTCTCCTGCAAGGTTTTGTTGAAGATGCTGGCACGGTATAATTGTGCATGACATGGTCTTTTAACCTGTTCAAAATGAGATGGGCAAGACATGTGTCTGAACACCCAACAGGTTCCAGAGGTGCATGTATCTGTCGAAGCCCTCATTTCCCATTCAGAGCAAGGTGCTCAGCCTGGGCCGCGGAGGGGCCTGGAGAAAGAGAGAGAGAGATGAAGGATGGAGCGAACGGGGAACAAGAGGAGGGGGATTAACTGAGAGGCTGATAGAGACAGGCTGACAGGCTCGAATGGCCCATCAATAGATCCAACACACTGGTAATTTGGAGCACATTTAACATACATCAGTTGAGTGGGCGCGGGCTGTATGAGTCTTGTCGGGGACTCCGAGTAAATAACAGTTAAATCTGGTGTCACTGCTGACCTCTGTGACCTCGGGAGCAGATGTGGCTCTCTGCACAGATGGCTGAACAGGACACAGACCATTGCATTTAACAACTTGAGGACATCATTACCACCTCACACACTCACTCTTGCTCAATCTTCCTCACACACACACATCTTAGAGACCTGACCGTTATACATCAGTGGTTCTCAACTGGTTTAGTTTCAGGACACAGATTTTACACTGGACATTACATATCAAAAATGTTTAGCATGAAAATGTAAATGAAAAAAGATCTATTATTCATTTTATTCATGTACAATTTCTGCCATGAAACTCTGCGTGATAGGTCACCTAATCTGCTCCTGCTTTATTAACTACATGGTGCAGGAGATTGGTTGCTGGGAGTATTATAAAATGCTCAGAGTCGTTCTACGCTTTTAGGAGTAATACTACGTATTACTCCTCTCCAGCTCCACCTGTGTTTAGATCTGCTTCGGGGGTTACAAACTGTATATATTATGTTTGCAGCAGCAGCGTGTTATATTCTTAGATGGCATGTCTGAGTATTACAGTGGTCCTTTGTAGGGCTGCACGATTCTGGCAAGAATGTGAATCATGATTTATTTATTTATTTTGCTTAAAATCAAGATCGCAATTTTTCTCACGATTCTGTAAATGTAAAATATAGGTTAATATGATTAGCCTATTATTATTGTTAATTCTAAAACTTATGGTAAAACAACAATAATAATATTAGGCCTATGTGTAGGTCTACTGTTGCTTAAAATGCAAAGTTTTGTATAGACATTATGGTGACTTTCAATATGTCCTGTTTGTTAACTCACAGTAAAATGATGACATCAGAATGTAACTATTCATAATTATAAAGACATGTGTGATTTATTATTAAGACATGTGCTTGTCATCTGCCATAGACAACATTATTAGGCCATTTATTCTTACTGGTAAAATGAGAATTTTGTCATTATCAGCTTCCTTCTTGCATAATATTCAACATTATATATAGGCTAGGGTTGTTATACTGACACAGTAAACATTTATTTTCCTGCATAACACTTTGTGTTCGCTATGAAAGAAAAAAACATATCAAATGCTTGTCGTAATCGTAACTCTAAAATGCCATATGATCATTTAAATGTGCACACAGGTTTCACTTTCTAGTGCGGCTCATGGCCGCAGTCACTGTGAGGAAAAAAAACCACACACATGAAAATGAAACCTCCTGCACGGCCCTCGAACGATCGCTCTGTGCAACAAACTGAACGTTATATACAACTTTATTACCTTTTATTCACAGCCTACGCAGGTTCTGTTCACTAAAGTAGGGGTCATAGAAGGGCACGCGCGCGTTCTCAAAGCAAACAGCTGGTGGTCAGCTCACGTGTGATTTAGCGGCCGCGAACACATCATTATATGAAGACAGAAATGACATTTTTGGGTGAATTATACCTTAAGAATAGAGTATGACACTTTTAACGCCATTTGAAGGTGTCAATGTTGCTGCGAAGACTTGTGCGACTGCCTTGCTTCTCTCCTGACCTTGAAAATATAATTGGCTGAATTGTAGAAAAGCTAAATTAAGATCGTGTAGGGTCGAATCGAGATCGTGATCTTTTTTCCATTAATCGTGCAGCCCTAGTGCCTTGTTATTTGCAGGAGTTACTTTCTAAAAATAGCCCATAATAGTTGAAATCCACAAAGTAGGATTATTTTATTTTTTTACAATTATTTTAGATGTTTTAAGGCTGTAAAACCCCTCACTACACACTTTATACACTTTTCTCAGACAGGCATGAACATTAACACACTTTTCTCTCGTTTAAACACTCGCGTAACTTCTACCTTCTTTTAGCATGTCCAGAAATCCAATTTTTTGTGGATGCTTAGCATTTTCCTCTGCCTATTGGGTGCTACCATGGGTGCCTTTGGCGGTGCAGAATGTTTCGTCGACATTATGGGGTTTGTTGGAGAGAAAACTTGCAAACATACAGTGCAGCACACTGCTAGCGTTAAAGATTTATGCAAATTTGGGAAGCTGAAGGCATTCTGTACTGTACAGGTGACAATGATCTACAGCCAATCAGGGCGCAGAACACAATGCACGAATCAGGATGCAAAACACAATGCGCAGTAAAAAAAAAAAAAAAAAGCATGCCAAATTGCACAAAAAAAAAATCTGCAAAACTGCGAGAGCGCAAAAGGTGAACTGCATTAGGGACCACTGTATACTGGCAATAGCTGGTCTGGGTACTTGCTCTGCCATAATAATCAAAGCAGCAGCAGTGTTGCAAATCTATGCCGTCAGGACCAAACACGTCAATATTGCCATATACATATTCATTACCATACTGGTACTGGACAGAAATGCAGTTGTCATGAGCTGCATATGCTTAATATACTGTAAATTTAAAACTTTTTCTAAGCAACAGCATACAGGTAAATGGGAAGTATTTCTCAAATCATTTAAATGCTTGCAATCTACATTATGTACATCGTCCATACAACTGCATGATTACATATGCAGTTAGTTGCATTGTGTTTACTGTATTTCCTTGATAATTAAAACAGACTTCCTTTTAAATGTTAAAAATCATTAAAATAATTCTGAATAAAATGTTTTCAGTTTTTTCCAGTTTCGCCTTCTTGCTAAAATTAAGCCACTTCTAAGCCAGCGTGATTTAGAGAAAGCCATTCATGCCTTTGTCAGCTCTCGTCTGGACTGGACTGCAATGCACTCTGTGATGGAACTAACCAATTACTTCATTGGTTGCAACTGGTGCAAAATGCTGCTGCTCGCATGCTGACGAATAGTCATAAACGTGAGCACATCATACCTGTCCTTTACTCTATTCACTGGCTCCCTGTTAAATTGAGAATTTGCGCCTTCATACCCAGTAAACAATTTTGTGTTTAATAGACATCTAAACGTAAACAGCTTAGCGAAAACAAGGCTAAATTTGGGCAGTCATTGAAAATCTAATAGACATCCAAGAATAGCCCAAAACTAGACTAGTCGTCAAATAGACAGATAAGACAGACTTTATGTGTCATTCATTTCTGTTTATTTGTTGTCTAGTTTTGCCTATTCTTAGACGTCTATTAGATTTTTATTGACAGCCCAAATTTAGCCTTGTTTTAGCCAAGACCACTATGATTACTATGATATAATTATATATTAGACATCTATTAATCATCTTTAAAAACCAAAAATGCTTGCTGGGTATTTATGTTAGATTTTAAAGGTTCATAAACCTAACAGGGCCCTACAATCAGCAGGCCAGTTGTTGCTGTAGGTCCCCAGATCCAGGTATAAACAATGGGGTGATCGTTCTTTTGCAGTGGCAGGTCCAAAACTGTGGAATACCCACCTATAGAATTTCGTATCGTCACAAATGTGTTAGTGTAAAGAGTAAAGCAAAACTTAAAACCTATTTATTTAGAATTGCTTTTAATTTTCAGTTGTAGGGCTGCACAATTAATCGAAAAAAAGATCACAATCTCGATTCAACCCCCCACAGTATCTTAAACCAACGTTTGTATGATTCAGCCAGTTATATTTTCAAGTTCAGGAGAGAGGCATAAAGGAGGTCGCACAAGTCTTCTTACTGTTTTACATGCATTGCGTAGCAACGTGGACACCTCCAAATGGTGTTGAAAGAGTTCCATACTGTATTTATAAGGTATAATTGACCCAAAATATAATTTCTATCTTAATTTAATAATGTATTCACGGCCGAAAAATCACGCACGAGCTGACCGTGAGCTGTGCGTTAACCAGAGAGGACGTGCACCCAGTCTACATTAGTGAACAGAACCTACACAGACTGTGAATAGCAGGTAATAAAGGTGTAAATAACGTTCAGTTTGTTACACATAGCGATCGTCACAACAGTCATGACATGAACCGCCCTCAGCAGTAAAAGTGAAACCAAAAGCATGCACATCATTTAAATCAGGGGTTCCCAAACTTTTCAGCCCGCGACCCCCAAAATAACAGTCAGTGACTTGTGACCCCCATTTTTCTCTAAGGTGGTTATAAACATAAAAATGTTGCACACAAAACTATAAGCCTAGATAAACATAAGCATATTGACAACACAAACATGCAACAGTCTTACAACCATATAATTTTATAGTAATTTATGAATTTAATTTAATAGTAACCTCAAATATATTATTTTGAATGTATTCGAGTGCCATGAAGGTTGTCAGAAAGTTTAACCTGGCCCCGTAAAATCAATCTGCTGCAGCTCACGCTATTGCTATGTGGTTAATCTAAACAAGGCAGGGGTCGCAATCCAATTGAAAAATAAAATTGAAAGGCTGATGTATTTTTATTTGTTTGTTGTTATTTCTTTAATGTAACTATTAATTATCTTCTGTGGGTTATGATTAAAATATGGTAATTTTAATAGCTTAATAAAATTTAGTAAGTTTTGGAAATCACTAAGCGACCCCTCGTCACTGTCCTAAGACCCCCAAGGGGGGGTCCCGATCCCCACTTTGAAAACCACTGATTTAAATGATAATATCGCATTTTAGAGTTATGATTAAGACAAGCATTTGATATGTGTTTTCTTTCATAGTATTGTGCATGAGAATAAACATGCAACACTGTCAGTATAACTACTGTAGTCTATATAACATAGAATATAATGCAGAAGGCAATCTTATAATTACATTTTACAATTCTCATTTTACCAGTGAAAAAAAATGGTCTAATAATGTTGTCAATGACAAATAACAAGCATATGTCTCAAACACAATAATTCAACTTCAGAATTATGAATAGTTGCATTCTTATGTCATCAGCATCACTTTACTGTGCATTAACAACTAGGACGAATTTAAAGTCTATACAAAATTTAGCATTTTAACCAACAGTTGTTGCTTTACCATATGTTTGAGAAATAACAACAATAATAATAGCCAACTTATTTAAACCTTCATTTAACATCCACAAAATCCTGAGAAAATAGTGATCTTGATTTTAAGCAAAAAAATTGTGATTCTCATTTTAGCCAGGATCGTGGAGCCCTATTCAGTAGTGCAAAATGCTTTTATTGACATTCTTGTTTGGATTGTGTTCTTACCAGCTAATGTGTTTTAATATGTAATTTTGTTTTATTGCTGTAAAGCACTTTGCTCAACCCCATGGTTGTAGTAAGGGGCTATATATAAATAAAGTTTAATGATTGATTTATTAAAAGACTTTTTTTTTTATTTACCTACCCCACACTTGCTTAGTTTCTTATAACAGGGTGTGACACTCATCAAGCATGTTTTATCTTATCATTTTAACCTTGAAGTATTTCTCTTAAACAGAAGCATCAATATAAATGAGAATATCATTGTAAAATGACTTGGCTTGTTGAATACATATTTTAAAATAAAAAGTCCATGCAAAACTAAGCTGTAAAGGCTGCAAAAAGAAAAAAAAGAAAAATCTGCAGTCACGTTTATTGAGCAAATGTAAGCATCAAAACTACCTATTCTATTCTTTCATCCGAATGTTCTCATTTTCCTTTTGTAAAAAGACTGGACCGGGGAAACGCCCGGAGTCTGCCTCGGTGACACATTCAGAAGAAAGCTGAGCTAAACTACATGTCATGGAAAGGGAAAACAAATGATCCGTGTGCTTTGAAAACTCAGCATAGCACCACAGGGCAAGTCACTGAGCATCCCCGTGCACAAGACAGGCTGGGTACATATATGAAGCACAGCACCTGAGGCTAACCAGTTACTATGCCACTCACTCACCTCTACAAAGGACTCGAGCACACCAGAAGCTCTCATGTGTCATGTCACATTTAGATATGGAGGATAAGGTAAAGACTTTGTCGAGTTGCTTCTAAAGGGCAAAGAAGTGGTTGCATTTTACCCCAAAACACACTGTAAAAAAACATCAGATCTGTTTAGATGCAATGGGGGGTTGAATTAAACGATTCTCATTCCGCTCAAAAGGTTATATCAATGAAATAGACAACTGTTTTTTCTTCATTTCATAATTAGTTTATTCCTAAAGACATGATCACTTCTGTGAAGTTTATCAATTTCTTTTTACTGAAACAACAAAGCCAGAAGTGAACAGTGGTTAATTTAATTAGGGTAAATTAGGGTCTAATAAAATTCTTCAGCAGCATATTGCTATTCTACGCTGGGTTCTCACTGTTGCACATAAACATTTTCTTCATGTTGTCCCAACACAAACCAATTAAGTTAACTTTTTCCTTTCACAAATTTAAGTGTGGAAAATAATTGATAAGATTGATAAAAGTGTCATGATAAACCACTATGAGTTTAACTGTAGGTGCTGCGTAATGCAGGTGCATGCGAAGGGGAGTCAGATTTGGATACAACTTTCCTTCACCTGCTCTAGTGGCTGGGCTCAGGCGGTTTAAGCTATGCACTGGTCACTACTAAGTGAATGCAGTAGGAGCACAGTTATGTTTTGTTACATAAGTTACATATAAAATTTTGTTTCAAAACAGCCCAAATTTTGTCAACCCGCCAATACTGTTTTTTACCCACACAATCAAATTCAAAACCACCTAATCTGGTAACACTGAAGGAAACTGCAAGAAAACTGTGACAGTTCATTAACCTGCATTACTGCCTGCACACCTTTCATTTTCTCCATAGCGATCTTTAAAAACTCTTTGTTAAAGCAGTACAAGCAATGAACAAATAAGCTACGAGTTGAATCGCAACATTACAAACTTTATTTAAAGCAAAGGACGACATAAAATTTTTGGTAAAATATTGTCTAAGCAGCTGTAATGAACATTCTAAAAGTTTCTTGTTGCTTCCATAGAAACAATATATTAAGAGATATATTTGCACATATATGCAAACTGTCACAGTCACCAGTGATCTAGCCCATGCAGATCGCTGGAGAACCACAAATCTGCCAGCAAAAGAACTACAAGTTCAGTCATGCATTGCTCACACGCACCTGTTCCTCTTTCAGTAGATTACACACACTCACGACTGGGAGCTGCTCATGACCTGATTGCATGGACTTTATACACAGCACACACGCACACCTCTTGGCGTCTTGGCATCTTGAGTCTTGTTATACTGATAGTGAACATGACAACAAGTTTTCCTTTACTTGCGTGTTTGAACCTTGCTTTGTTTTGTTTGTTTTACGTTATCTGCTGCCTGCCTTCTGACCACTCGCATGATATTTGACTACGACTCTGGATTTCTTGTATACATCTGTTTGCCCGTGTTGACTGTTGCTTGCCTGATCATCTCTGTTTAATAAATCTGCGTTTGGATCTGCACCTCCCTTGTCAGCGTCCTCACTTCACATTACACAAACATTTTTGACTGTACCAAGTTACAATTTGCCATCCTTTATGGGTATGGACAGAAGTAAATACCTATTTTAGTGGGTGAGAGTGACTGATTGGTGGATTCTGTATGACCTCTGGTGGAATTGTTTGCACAGCATTATGGGTAATAAAGTTCTCGCACAGTGTTTGCTATTAAACGATCACAAATACATTAAATTGTAAAAGCAAATATATGCAAATAGATTTAATTAATCCAAAGAGGTTCAACAAAAGCATATCCCATTAATAATCAACACCAAGGAAACCAGGATCAAATCTATTCTTCCATTTTCTTTTGGTCCAGACCAAAGAGACAAAGAAAAAGTGAAAAAGTAAAACCAATGTAGCTCTATGAAGAATTTTAATAAGTTTGGATTTGTTTTCTTAAAATATTCCTAGACATACTTCACATCTAGACTCAGGTTCATAGGAGGAGGAGTGTTTATCATCCCCCCTCAGTATATTTGGCCTGACAAACCAAGAGATGTCCAGCTCCGTGCTCTTTTCCTCATACTATTGAACTCCTTCGCAGGCCTCTTGGCCCTAACTCAATTAAAGCAAATTAGACACACTGGATTCTGCATAACCTAACTGTATTACACTGATATAATTTAGCCTCAGTTCCTTGCTTAAGTGTGTGTGGCTCCCTAATAAAAATTGTCAGTTAAAATGAATATACAGCTTGTGTAATTAAATTTAATTGGATCTTGTCACTTTTAATCAGCATCGTTTTTGGATCCTTGTTGAGTGTTGCTGCTCTAATGCTGCCTCTGGTTTGTTCATTGCTTTATTGCAAGCTGTGCTCTCAACCCGTCTGAAGCGAAACACATCTAGACCTGATTTGAGCTCAAAGCCTTTGAACCTTGAACGCGAGCACAAGGAATCAGGCTAATTTAGTGCTGGTTTATTTATTTAGAAATGCTGCGCAAGAGCTTTTTTTTCACTCTGACTGCAAAAAAAGTTGTGTTGGTATTCATTAGGCCTTCAGTCGCGTACTGGTTTCTGTGATGATCTCTTATATCTATCAGATTGATCTGATTGTAGGTTAATTATGAAGAGCAACACTACAAACATTGATGTTGAGAGCAAATTTGCTGCTTTGATTATTTAAAAATAAATTAGCGCTTGATTATTTTACCACTGAGATGTAACACTGAAGCAAAAACTGAACTAGCAAACTGCCTTTGCTTACAAAATGTTTCCAAAGGTCAAGAAAAAGATTGAAAAATATAATGACTGATATGAATATCAGGCTTGTACTCTTAAAAATAAAGGTTCCTTGCTGCCATCAATAGTTCAATGAGGTATGAAAGAGGATTAGGGCCAAGCGATAATTAAAAATCTTCCAAGATTAAACTTGATAAATGTCAGTAAAAAATTGAGAATAAACTCAATAAATTTTTACAATAAAGTCATGTTTTCAGATAAAACTCTTTAAATAAAATAGTTTAAATAAAATGTTGAGAATAAACACAAATTGAGAATTAAACTGTTCTTTTGATGAAAAAAAAAAAGTCTAAATAAAATGTTGAAAATAAACCCATTAAACGTTATTCTGTTATATTTCGAGAAATGATGAGTGAGGACCTTGTATATCATGCGCAGCAATAGTGCCGTTTACCGTACAACATCTACTGTTCAGGATTTCCCAAAACCTTCTTAACAGAGTGTTGTTAAGTTACCTTAAGTTGTAATGTATTGTTAATATGAGTTTTATATGTAGCATATACCTTCTGTAAGTCATACTTCCAGGTTGGCATGGACTAGTCTTAGCTGTACCTTATCACTGTTAACAGGTCATTTGTCATATACAAATATAATCCTAAAGTTGTGATGCGCACTGGAATGGAATGGAATAATTGAAGGTTTTGGTGTCAGTGATACAAGCCATAACTCAAATGATGGCACCTCCAAGGACCCATTTAGTGTATGTATTTATTCAAAGAAAATTCAAATGCTCTGGCTTCCATGACAGACGGTATTATTATTATTTTTATTATGATCAATAATAATAATAATAATAATAATAATAATAATAAATAAATAAAAAATAATAATAATAATTCTTATTATTATTATTATTATTATTATTATTAGTATTATTATTATTATTATTATTATTATTAAATAAATAAATAAATAAACAATAATAACAAAATGCTTTTAGATAGGCTAAAGCTAGTCCAAATATTATACAAATGTGATGGAGCCCCATTCTGAAATTCAGCTTCTTAAGACTCTCCTCTTTCTCTCCTTTTTATAGCTGTTGATTTCATAATTCACATGTTTCTTTAGTGGGCTGCATTGAATTGCATTGATTTGCATTGGGATCCCTTGGGACAAACACAAATCTTGTGGCTTAAAATGTGTATTTTGCAGTCAATGTTATGCACATATAAATATGGGTAGGTTTCTTGCCCTCCATCAAAAAAACGTAACATTCAGCATAGTTTTATCTTACGCAGAATGCAAAATATTTGAATACAAGTATTTTAAAATATATATCAATCCCTTAACCCACCATGGCAAGAATATAAAAGTAGCCAGAAAAAGACGAACTTGACAACCGTGTATCAGCACGAGCTGCAGGAGCCAGATTTCACTGATCACGGGTCAAGAGTAAGGAGAAAGAGCCCATGGTTGAGTCTTTTGTGCTCAACAGATGCTGAGTTCATTGCCAAATATCTTACAGTATATTCTCCCTTTACACAGAGAACCTATGATGATGGAATTGAAAGTAGAAGTGATACATGGGCTCTCATTTAATACCCTGCACATGAGCTATAATGATGTCCAAAATTTGAATTTCGCATGGGTAGACACTCATATTACTATATCAGGATTAAGTTAACAGTTTCTTGCAGTTCTACAATCCATATCAACTAATTCTGCACCACTGCCCTGAACCTCACCTTGCAGAGGGAGTTATTCTCGACATTTTATTTATTAACTTTTTTCTTTCAATTTAGCCTGTTTTTTTCCCCAAAACACAACTTTATTCTTAAAATTTCATCAGTTCTAAACTTTTTTTTAAATTACACTTTAAATCTAAACATGTTGTTGGTTAATTTTAGTTAATGAATTTACTAACATAATTAAACAATGAATAATACATTTATTACAGTATTTATGTTAGTTTACATTAGTTGATAAAGATATACGCTAAAAAACCTGGCTGCCTTAAAATTTTAAGCTGAATCAAATTAACCTTATGAGTCCATTGAATTTCTATTATGTTAAACTAACTTATAAGAGCCTGCGTAACTCATACAATTAAGTTAGAACATGATTAACTTAGTTTAATAAGTTACAATGACAAAAAACCCATGCTGTCAGGACTAATTGATTGTATAATTTTTTAGTGCAGTTGTCCATTGTTCGTTCATGGTAACCCAGTGCATTAACTAATGTTAATAAACATGAATTTGGATTTTAATAATACATTAGTAATTGCTGAATTATGATTAATAAATGTTGCACAAGTTTTGTTCATTATTAGTTCATGTTAGTAAATACATTGACTAATGAAACTTTATTGTACAGTGTAGGGCTGGGCAATACAGGAAAAAAAAAATACCACGATATAATGTTTAATATTATTCAGTATCGATAATTGTTGAATATTTTTAACAATCCAGTGTGGAATATTAGATTTTTTTTATTTAACCATTTTATTTTAATTTACCAACATTGCTAAGGAAAATAGTTTTAATAGTCAAAAACAAAAAAATAAATTAAAATAAATTAAACTACAGTGTGTGCAATGATAAAGTGTAAACACTGAACAATCAAAGCAAACTTTAAGGTTGATCAACATCTGTAAGGTGTCTATAAATTTTAATATATAGTTTTTAGGTCTTTTTCACCTTTATTTGGAAAGGACAGTAGAGATTGCAGACAGGAAAGCATTGGGAATAGAGAGAGGGGAAGGGTCGGCAAAGGACCTAGAGCTGGGAATCGAACTTGGGTCACCGCGAGCACCATGGTGCTATATGTGAGCGCACTTAACCACTAGGCTATTGGCGCTGACGTAAGGTGTTTATAACAATCACACAATAATCAACAAACTACTAACAAAACAAACTATGATCAAAAAACTTTCAGATGGGGTGTTAGTGGTTGGGATGCACAAGAAAAGGAACCAAAAAGCTCTGGCAGCATTATTACAGAAATGAAGCCGAATTGGGTAGTTCTATGTACATGAATCACAGTGCGCACACAGCATTCTGAAATGTTTTTAACTAGGGGCGCCTGGAAAATGTGTGCGTTTCACATGCGCGCCTCGATTGGAAATACTTATGCTTATAAGCTTATTGGCATTCTTTCCAAGGTGTGTACCAAGCAGCCACATTTTAATAAAGCTATAGCACTTCATATCGAAACTTCGATTGATATCCTGGCACAAATCCTCTTCCATAATGAAGACACTTTAATATCCAAAGTACATTTTCATTCCACAAGTTTCTTTAAAGTTAAAAATTTTCTTGATTATAATTTTCTTGGCTTGTTCATAGACGCATCCCATTACTAAAAGAGAGTACAATTGTTTTTTATCAAAAACAAACTCTATTTTCTGGTTTTAGTAACCTTCACTCTGGTGAAGAAAACCACACTTATGAACTCAAAACATGTTCACAAAAACCACTGGACTGAGTAAAGTTCTTGCTTACTTTTTTCTTTTAGGATAAGTAAAAAAAAAAAAAAAACATTAGCAATAATGTCATAAAAAAATCATTTTCTCTGTTTCTAAACTCTTTGAGGGTGGGGGCTGGGGTCAGGTAGACATGACATTTTTAAAAACCTGATATTTTCACACCAGTGTTTTCAAATTAATTTGAATTTGGCACAAATACTGTGTGTAAAAACTTAAGATTGTTACGTTTTCTGTGAATTCATGTTGCCAATTCCTGGGATATGTATGGCTAGAGGCTGCTTACTAGGTTTTAGTGTTCAACTTGTGTGTTGTTTACAAAGAAAAACAAGTAAATTGCTTGGCTAGAAAAAGCGTGGCAGCACAGATGGCTCTGGTGCCACAGCCTATTGGCACATGGAATTGAATGTGCAGCCCATTACCTTGAGCGCAGGGAAATCTTTATTCACCATATCCAGGGCTGCTAAAGTACATTCCCCTTCAATCCATTAAAGTCTTCCATTCCCGTCTCCTCATCACGCCGGCCGCTTAATTTGACAATGACAAAGAGCTACTTGCTGATTTTAAATTTCATAATTTTAATCTGTCAAGGCTGACATTTAATTAGTGGCTTCCTAACCTGTGTCTGCCTCGCTTGTGAAGGGCACCGTTGTTCCCCCGCGCCACACAATCTCGCCTGCGCCAGTGGATTAATATATATGTACATTACCAGCTGCTACAAAGACAATACACAGAAAGGGGGCTATTAGTTCTTAATCTAGACAGATGAGGTTAATAATACTTTTAAAGAGCGGCTCCATTAAGGACTGACTGATTAAGACCTGCGCTGGCTCCTTTATGAGCTGCTGATTGGGACCCAGGCTGAAGCTTTTTGTTCTGTGCCTGGCTGTTTCAAGCAAATCCTTTTTTCTGTTAGCGGTGACAATAAGCCCTGACCTAATGAGAATCCGGACAGGCCCCTCCAGGTTTATCTCTCAAACTGGCCACTACCAACAGCACAGTCGCACAAAAGTCATTTGAATACATCTTAAAGAAACTCAAATTATGATTTTTTTTTTACTCATGGGAAATTTATTAATACATTAATACTAGTGAAAGAATATACAGAATTCAATGAGACTTCCAATGACAATAAATGGAGACTAACGGTGCAGTTAAGATGTAAATGTTTTTCTTTCGTGCCTTTGAAAAGTCTTGTGAAGAGAAGGTAAAAGTCAAAATAATCCATGTTCATGTGTTAGCATGACTAAATTAAGCTGTATTATAAGTTATTATGCATGCCAGGCCAATTCGTCTTCTAAGGTGTAAGTTACGGATGCTCATTATGGTTAATTTTGCCAACCGACAACCACCGCTCGTTAACCGAATATTAACCGTTAACTGGTCAGATTAATATTAAATTATTATTTATTTTTAAAAAATGAATTGATTCGTCTATTTTGTGTCTGACACATTGAATATTGCATTTTAAAATACTGATTTATTTTAACATGCGAACAACAGCATACAGAACATCCAAAATCAAACAAAAAGTGCACAGGGGCAGCTTGAATAATGTGTCGGTGCTCTTTGGATAAGAGATTCATGAGAATAAACAGCAAAAATCAGTCCAAGGCACTCGAAAAATGTGGAAAAAATATTTTAAAAGCCTTTATTTACATGGCTAGTCTTTAAAAAAATGCCTTCATCAGGGTACATACAGTACATATATGCAAATTTACATAATATGTTCATACAAAACATAATAACAACAGAACATATTCACGCAACTGCAGTGTTTCCAACAGCATCAAAAAAAATAAAACAATAAAAAGAATAAAATAAATAATCCTGCCGTAGATATGTTTCCACTTAAATTACAAATGTAGATTACAAAACAAAAACACTGACTGAATCCAAAGTACAATTTCAGAGTTGTTTTAGCCATGTTAGCTTTCTGAGTGTTCTGTATTTTTATAATAATTAATATATTTTTGTTTTTATAATAAGCTACACTAGCTCCCTAACTTGAGTTCAACTTGTTTACAGAAAGGAAATTCATTGTATTTGTGTTCTTTGTATTTGTCAACTTTTGGAAGCTGTTTGGACAGAATTGTGTGTATGTATATTAAAGCGATATAAACACATAAGTCTCTTATTTAAATTTCCTGAAGTTAAAATAAGACTTGACGTAGTTACATCTTAGTGACATAGTCTTAACATGTCTCTGTAGTAACACATAGGCATGTCTGATGAACAGCATTTGCAAAAGAAACTGGGATTAAAAGATCTATTCCGACTGTCTGTGATCAGCTGCACTTTAAAAAGTTTTTAAACAGAGCATGTTTCTAATAAAAGTAAAATCGCTATGCAATTCATAACCGCTGCATCACCACAACTGCACAGTGTCAGTAAACGCATACATGTACTGCAAGCTTTGCAACAGCATTTGTGTGTGACTCATCATTGCATAAAGACTTGAATAAACTACACCATAAATCTATCAAATAAACTTACTTAGTATTTTTGACTAATGAGCTGGACTTCTGCTTCATCCATGTCTGTCTCGGTCACTGACTGCTGCTGCATAAGAAACACACTTGGAAATGGTGGGCGGGGAGAACCAGCTCATTTGCATTTAAAGAAACAGGCTATACAAAAATTATACTTTTATTGGAGCTCAACATGGGCATATTCTGCATTGTATAATACATAATCTGGTGGATATTTTGAGCTGAAACTTTACAGACACATTCTGGAGACGCCAAAGGCTTATTATACATCTTGTAAAAGGGGAAAAAAAGGAGCCCTTTAAGTCTAATTTGCATATTTGGATGTAAACGTAGCTTACATTTGCATTTTGCATATGATAATTGCTTTGATCTTAAATATTTGCACCATTAAAACCTATTTTTCTCCTTTTTAACTAATTGTTAATTACATTAAAGATTCATTTAATATATTCATTCATTTATTTTGAATACTTCAAGCCCACTTTGACTGTAACTGGATACTGTATACAAACGATCGACTACAACAATTCTTCCAATTTGTCCTTGGAAAAAAGCCATACAGATATGAAATGACATGAGAACAAGTAAATTATGACAGAATTTCTATTTTTGGCCGAAACATTCTTTAAAAACAGGAACGCTGAGCAAACAAGGAGCGCGAGTGCTGAATGGATCATATTTTCCTTGCTTGCCGCTGTCATACATCTAAATGTGAAATGTATCCCATTTGCTGCCACCACTCACTTAAGTAAAAGGGTCTAGTTTGCTTTTACCCTCAAGTATCTTCCTCTCGGTGCTGGCAGCAAGGGCAGTTCTCTCTCCTCTTCCGCCTCAGACAGCCTGAAAGGTGTTATTGATTTACAAATCAATAAGTAATGAGACAGGATGGGGGGCACATGGACGGGAGACAGACAGGTTTGAGGGGAGTGTCAAGTGCGCTGGCGGGACAGGTATCTGTGCCTGTGGGCAGCCTGTTAATGAGTGCCCGAGTGCTACCCTCTGCTCTCAGCCAAAAGGCATCATGGTGGATCAGACTATGTTGCTCTGGAATAAAAAGGGTTTTATTGTTTTACCCTTAAAGGTGCAAGTTATTAACTGTACAAATCAAACAGGGATGGTGTTGTTATGCAATCATATTATTTATGACATTATAGAATATAAATAATAAATATTCAGTTTGACCTTGAGATAGACTATCAGTATTTTTGGTTGAGATGAGCATTTACAATACTGAAAGTAAGACACTTAGAAGTTAAGATTTTTGTACCTTATTAAAGGGGTAGTTCACCCAAAAAGAAAAATTATTCACATTCAAATGCTTCCAAACCTTCATGTTTTATGATGAACACAAAAAAGGTCATTTGAATAAAGAAGAAAACCTGTAACCATTAACTTCCATAGTAAATACAGCGGGGAAAATAAGTCTCCATTTTTCTCAGAAAACATATTTCTAAAGGTGCTGTTGATCCATATATGCAAATAGAAAAAACCCAATTAAATCACAAATGAAGTTGTGTAATCAAATGAAATGACGGAGGAAAAAGTATTGAACATGTGAAGAAAGGGAAGTGTAGATAGGCATGGAAACCCCAGACAGCAACTGAAATCTCTCAGTAGTTATTCAGCAACCCTCTGCCAATTGGCATGGTAAATTAATATTAGCTGCTTCAGTCCAACATCTACATTAGCAGGATAATGAAGATGAAGCCAGGGTGGACATTTAGGCCAAGGAAAAGGCTCAATTGGTTTCAGAAAATGAAAATCAAGCTGTAAAATGGCCCAGGCAATCACCTGACTTAAATCCAATAGAAAATACAAAATAATATCAGATTTGATAGACAAAACTCACAGGACTATCAAGATTTTTACACTCTGCCTGTGAAAAGAACAAGCCTGTGAAAGAAAATCACACCTGAGCAATGCATGTGACTGAATTCTCTGAGAGGTGTGTTTAAGCTGCCATCATCAAAAAGCTGTTTTTATAAAGTGTTGAATACATTTCAGTAGTTACTGAGTCAGTAAATGCTTAGTACTTTCTCTGATTTTTTTTAGTTTTGTTTTATTCTTTTGTTTGCATCGTTTGGGTTTTTACCAAAATCTGGTTCAATCCCATGTTAACAGCTACTTTAGAAATATTATTACCAGGAAAAAAACATGACGTGTTCAATACTTATTTTCCCCGCTGTACTATACAAGTCAATAGTTACAGTTTTCCAGATTTCCCTAAAATATCTTATTTTATGTTCAACAAAATAAAGGTTTGGAACAAGTAAAGGGTGAGTAAATTATGACAAAATATTCATTTTTGGGTGAACCATCCCTTTAAAACAGAGGGGCCCGAACATTTTAAGAAAGGTCAAAAACTTGACCTTGATTAAGGGTTATGGGCTGAAGTTAAAATAAAGCAATTTATTGTTAACCAATTTATTTAGTAATCAAAATTAAAAATTTAGGTAATCAAAATTACTTTAACCGTATTACCTAATGAAATATATCGTTTTACATTTTATATTGAATTTAAAAACAATAATTTCATTATATTTCACTTTAATTCAGTTAGCCTTTTTGTATCTTAAAAAATGAAACAAACAAATTGTTAAGTTAAATCAGAAATCATCTCTTAAATCTATATAAATACCTGTCTTTCTCCCTCTCTTTTCAGATGGGACGGTGGGCCAAATCAAAGGTTGCCATGGGCCAACTTTGGCCCGCAGGCCCTAGTTTGGCCATCTCTGCATTAAAAGAAAGCTCTCAGGTATGTTTGAATTAAATAAATACATCTAAACACTAAAATGAAGCCTTATTTAACTTGATGCAGTACATTGTTTAATGCTTTTCCACTTTTTTTTACAAAAATCCATATTGCTCCATTTATAGTAAGCAAGCAGGACGGCCCAGCATTTGTTAATTTTAGCAAGGCCCTCTTTTCCTTTGTGTGATTTACAGCTAAGCTGCTCTGACTCACTGACCTATTCTTCCAATGCAAGAACACCAAATATCTTAAAGCTACAGGGAAGACAAAAAGAGAAAAGGGCTTCAGTGCTGCAACAAAGCGTAGTTAAACACGAAAAAGAGTCAATGTTCTCCACATGTGCTGGCAGATTGAGCGCTCCTTGGATGAAAGCGTGCGAGTGTTCATAAAAATAGATAACAGGTGAAAGAGTAAGAGGAGGGGAGAAAAAAAAGGAAAAAACTACCACCTGCGTAAAGGCTGTAAATCACATGGCAGTCTAATTGATAATTGATAACGGGCTAATTTCCTGCAGAGGGGAACTGTAACTCACTCTAGCTCCCTGTAGCCATAATCGACTTCCCAGTCACATCAAGAGCCGTGACTCCCACTGCATCCTATGGCGCCTTATTCGCATGTCGAGCAGGTCTAGGAAAGTTTTTTTGTTCTTCCCAAGATAAATGCATGCCCCGTATGCGTGTGGATATCTGAAACACATTGATGTGCCGGGGTCGTTACAGCACGAGCGGGAAAATTAAGTGGCGTGATTGCTGCCGTATTGTTTAACTTTGCCTTCCCAAACGAATTCCTGTAATCGTGCAAACACGATGCACCCCGTTGTTAATTACTGCCTCTATTATCAATTAATTAGTATGATTAAAACGTATAATGGATGATTACCCCTGCACCCCTCCGCGGTGGTTGCAACGGGATATCGGTTCTTGATGTCACGCGAGTTAAAGACATGAAAAGAATTGCACATCAAAAGCAGAGGAGGGCATTGGTGAGGGATTTGCAGGTGTGGATCGTGCTGTGTTGGGGATCACCGGGCCTATAATTCTTGCCATCAGAGGGTCTCGGCGCTCAGCAGCCCCCTGCTCTGTCACACACCTCTCATTAGACGCACAGGCTGGACGGATGGACGCTAGGGGCCCTAATTAGGGCCTGATCTGAAACATACTCATCCTCCTTCTCATGCAAAGCAACATCCTTCACTGTGAAAAAGCTGAGCTGGAAACGCAGATACACAGACTACATGAAAAATTATCATTCACAAAGATCTCTTATGAGTCACATTGCTTTTTACCCCTCAGGAAGACTTTCTGTTACCATACTGGAAGGTTAAATTATTTTTATGAACATTGCTACATGAAAATAAAGATGGTTATTTACACACAGAAGCAGCTCTATTTGAAACTGTGTCATCTTGAAGAGCCTTTTCATGCTAAAATCAGGTTTTTGTGTTAATGGGAAAGTAAAGGGAAACAAAAAAATCTTAATTCTGTCATAATTCACTCTCCACATGTTTGAGTTCCTTTTTTTCCTATTTTTTTTCTTGAAGAAGGTTAAAATCCGGTAGACTTTGATTTTCAAGCATTCTTTTTATTATTTTCTATTTGTGTTCAATTAACAGAAGAGAAAAAAATCCCATAAACTCTTGGAACCACACTGTAAAAAGTAGGCACGATAACTGGTTTCAAGGGTTTGCTGCAGTTTGGAAAAATCAAGGTTTAAAACCGGTTGTAAAAAAATTTGTGTAATACTGTTACTAAGGTAAATGTATGTTTTGCGGGAGTTTTTATTTTTATTTTTTTACATGTTTTTTACAACTATTTTATTTAGTTTTTTTAGGGCAAAAGCATCTCCAGCTGAAAAGGACCCATACATCAAAAGCTACTGCTCCAAAATATTTAAATGTTTCTTAAAATAAAACATATTGTATTTAATGCAGAAAAAAGTTGTTGTTTTTTACCCAGACATTTAAAAAGAGCTTATTTTACAGCAGTAATCACAATACATGAAACTGTACTATTTATATCTAAGGTTATCATACTGTCAGAATCTTATATGCCTATTAAAAAGCCATTAGTTAACTGTATTTTAATAAAGTAAGTTAAATTGCATAATTGCTCAACAGTTACAATTGGTTTACTTACATTATTTTTAAGCAAAGTCAACATGTTGCTTTTAAAGCAATTGGTTTACTTGCTTTAAGTAACTAATTCCTTTTTACAGTGTATTTGAGGGTAAGTAAATTTTCACTTTTGAATGAACTTTCCCTTTAAGGGTTTAGGGTTCCTCATTCCTGCCATTTAGTTTTTTATATCTATAACTGTAAAATATCCTCCATTAAAAAATAAAGACATATCCATTTAGGAGTTACACTGCTTTCCTTAAAGGTGTGCTCAGTGTGGTTAGCACTGTCACCTGACAGCAAGAAGGTCGCTGGTTTGAGCCCTGGCTGTGTCAGTTGGCATTTCTGTGTGGAGTTTGCATGTTCTACCCATGTTTGCCTGAATTTCCTCTGGGTGCTCCGGATTCCCCCACAGTCCAAAGACATGTGGTATAGGTGAATTGAATAAACTAAATTGGCTGTAGTTTATGTGTGTGAATGCAAGAGTTTATGGATGCTTCCCAGTACTGGGTTGAGGCTAGAAGGGCATCCGCTGTGTAATAACATATGTTGGATAAGTTGGCATTTCATTCCGCTGTGGCAACCCCTGATAAATAAAGGGACTAAGCCAAAAAAGAAAATGAATGAATGAATGCTTTCCTTAAGAAAGAATGAATAACAAGATGGAAATTACTCGGTTTCTTTCTGTTACCACAGTTGCCTGTTGATCAGCGGTTCCATGAAGAATCCGTCAAACCTTTACATTTCACCAAAAAACACAAAGTTTTTCTTTTTAAGTTAATATATTCTTCAAAAAAATAGTGGTTCTCTTAAGATCTATTGACTGAGTTTCTTTTAGGATCCAAAAAAAAGTTTTTATAGGAGTGTATTAAAAATTTTACCATTTTAATAATCTAAAGATAAACTTTATCTTTATCTCTAATAATCTAATCTTAAACTTAAAGAACATTTTGTCCAGTGGAAACGTTCAATGAATCTTACAATTTATCTCAAATAACCTGAAAAAAGTTACAACAATTTTATGCAAAAAAAAAAAAAAGACATTTAATGCTAAATTTAATGATTCAAGTTTCCTGCCGTTTTGTGTTTTAAATTTGTAATTGTCAAAATAGCCTCATTGTTGGTTTCCTGGAGCTCAACCTTCCAACTGCATACTCTCTTTAAAACAGGCCTTGTTCAAATATAAAAAACCCTTCTTCAGAGTGTTTCAACTGAATTAAATTACAATTGGTTAATCAATTAAAAATGAGATTTAACTGTATTAATAAAATCATTCATTCATTCATTTTTCTTAGGCTAACTCCCTTTATTTATCTGGGGTCGCCACAGCAGAATGAACTGCCAACTATTCCAGCATATGTTTTACACAGTGGATGCTCCTCCGGCTGCAACCCAGTACTGGGAAACACCCATACACTCTCACATGCACACACATACACTACAGCCAATTTAGCTTATTCAATTCACCAATAGTGCTTGTCTTTGGACTGTGGGCGAAACCGGAGCACCCAGAGGAAACTCACGCCAACACGGGGAGAACTTGCAAACTCCACACAGAAATGGCAACTGGCCAAGCCAGGACTCGAACCAACAACCTTCTTGCTCTGAGGCAACAGTGCTAACCACTGAGCCACCGTGTAACTCTTATAACATAATTAATTCAAAATAAATTAATCTTTTTTTTTTTGTTACAGAAACTCCATTAGAGTCAATAGACAGAGTCAAACAGAGTTATATGATCAACAATAAAATCTGCAAAAAATCCCAGTGAACATGCATAAAAAAGCTAATCTGAACCCCTAAAAATGTTTTATATAGCACCAAAAAGATTCTATCATTACAGGTTCTTTTTATAAGAGTGTATAAGATGGGTTCCTCAAAAATCATGTGTTATGATTATGAGCACAAAATAATCCATTTATATGATATTAAGGCAAGTTATAAAAAAAAAAAACATCACCCTCCACTAAATAAAAGTAATGTGTTTTTGGCAAATATGTCAGGTAAAACTTTTTTGCCAAGCAAATATATGTATAAAACCAATGCTAATATATAATAGATTTGTTCTCAACCTTTACAATTGGAATGTGTTGCTGCTATAATGCAATATTCATCATGCATATTCAAATGTCCAGAAAATGCACCTTCCTTACTTTTCACATTAATATTCTAATATGCAGACAATCTCTTTAACGTGCCTGGGAACGGAGGAAACAATACTCATTTATATTCATTATTTTCAAATAAAGAGGAAATTTCAGTTAAAAAAGGGGGGGAAAAAATCATCCACAAAAATATGTAAACACTCATAATGACATTACGGAATTGAAGATTTCACTTTTTTTAACTAGTCTAAACGCGTTCTGCGTGCTGCATAAATTCACTTTGTTGAAAGATAATATTTACTTTATTGCAGAAGCCCTTTATCATTGTGATGTGAGCCTGTGCTTTTATTAGGTACGGGTCAATAAATGCCTTTGGTACAGAATTTCTGAGAGCGGCGGTGTTGTGCATTACCTTCCCTATTTTTGGCATTGCATCAATATCAGAGAAAATAAGGGGCAAGTGCTTTGCTTAAAGTTTTAAATATCTTTTTTATTGAAGATAATACAAAAATGAAAGAAAGTAAACAAAAACATTAGGAAACTAGCACAAACATTTTATAGAATATTAAGATGCAAGCATATGATTTATGTTCACGTGAACTTGAACACACACACATACACAAACTGTGCTCCTATTCTAGACTCATGCAGTGTGTGTGTGCATGCTTATTTAGGAATGTATATGGAGTTCACACCCCTTCCCCAGACTCTGTGATTGAATCTGGGACTCCCTGCAGGATTATTAGGATTCTAATTCAATCTGAATTTCAGGAACTTGTTTGCTTGGTTACCTGTCATGCAGCATCAGCTTGTCATATTAGTGCTGATCGTTCCCTGAACCTAATCTACTTTAAACAATTTCATTGGATGGTGCTCTATAAATCATTTCATAATGGGCCTGACATACCCAGGCTTAGGTAAGTAAACAAATCAGGTTTGTTTTATGTTAGGCAGCAATGAACTTGGCTTATGAACTTCATATTGATTCACGTGCACCGCAAGGTCAAAATTTCTCTAGACCCTCATTAATGTAAGTAGAGATCAGCACTTAACAATTTCAATATTTTCAAATGCACAAATAATAATCTTATCAAGTGATGTATCGTCCTCACAGAGAGAAAACAATGATATTTTATTAAAAAGATATACAATTCATAAAAATAAACCTTGTAAAATGTGCTCCCACAAAAAAATGGCACCTCAAACAAACAAATAAATGTTATAGTCATCAATGGTTCCTTAAGGGTTCTTCATTGTAAGTCCAATTTTAATTAAAAAAAAATCTTATGAGGTACTTGAATACACGTTTGTAATTTCCACATATGTAAAAGGACCATCTGTTGCTTATTGTTGGAGAAAAAGTGGTAAAATTGGAGATCATACACACAATTTTTGGGACTGTCCTAAGATTCAATAATTTTGGAAACATGTTAAAAAAGAAATAGATAAGATATTAGATATAGAAATACCCCTTGACCCAGTTTTGTGCTTATTGGGAGCACTGTGAAATGTTTAATGAAGAAACAAGATTTGTACTAAGGATACTGGTTGCAAAAAAAGATAACAGTCCACTGGATGGAAGAAGGTTCTCCAAAGATGGTTCAGTGGAATCCGATGGATTCAAGTCTATGTAATTAAAAAGTAATTAAAAGACTGCATGTCTACAAATGAGGAAAAAATAATTCCAACATATTTAGATATGTACATTTAGAGGTTACTTACCAATGTAATCAATACAGTGTACATTTACAATGTAATATTGAATGCTTTAGGTCATTTAAATGTTCTTTACACTAGGAAATACTGTAAGTGGTTCTTTTGTTAAAGGTGCAATAGGTGATTGTCTTCATAAACATTTTTTTGTTGTGCTGGTTGAAATTCTCTTCACATAAATGTGTTTATATATATATATATACTTATATTCTGGCTAAGGCATAAAACAAAAAAAAAGTTCATCCAATTAAATATATCTCCCATAATTCCGATAAATAGCCCAAACTGTCTGTCAACAAATGTAGATTTGGGCTTCTGCACAAACAAAACACGCCTGCATGCACACTGCGCGTTCACAACACATGCACACGCGGCAGTCACAGTCGCGGTAAAATCAAATGCTTAATCAAAATTTTACAATTCTGAACCAATATTGGAGTCACTTTTGCACACCGGAGGAAGGATGGCACCATGGGTGAAGTACAGTATTTCTGTTAGACATGTAATGTTCTGTTTTAAAACTATTTTAGTCCCCCAAAGCTGATGTAGACTGGGTTGTGTTATGAATGCGTTATATGCACAGAACTGTTGTTCAGCCACTGAAATCTTCCAGCGAAAGATTGTGACTATTTTCAGTTTCATAAGGTCCTTTTACAGCATTTATAATGTAGAATTTTATTTAGTTTAACTGCCTAGTCTGCTTTACTGAGCTTGAAGTTGCTTTTATATTTACATTGGTTCATTTTTGAACAATGACAGCTTTCTAACTGGAAAATGACATAACTAGTGGGTTGTCTGCTGTCAAGTCGCAGTGCGCGCGTTTGCAAATTCAGGAGGCGTGGCTTTGAAACAGTCTCTCCCTTGCCGTTCAAAGATAATATGCTACCTGGTGAGCATTTTAGTAGATCACCTACTGCACCTTTAACTGAAGGTTTATTTTGGGAATTTAAAATTGTACCCCTGTTACAAAATCCCTCTACTTGTTTTGGAAATAAAAAAAATTTGACTATAGTGATCTTTCTATTTAGAATTCATGCTAAAATGGTTCTTTGAAGGGTTGTGGATTTCTTTTTATTTTAGTTTTTTAATGTGTCAAAAATCTGTATTAGTAAATGCAACATTCTTCAATGCAAAAAAACTGTAGTCTAAAGGACAGAAAACAATCAAAGAATGCTGTAAAAAATGCTGGGTTTGTATTGGAACAACATGAAGGAAGTTAACTTATTAGTTTTTACAAACTTAAGTGAACTGGAAATAAAACAATTAAACTGTCCCAAAAAAAAAAAAAAGTAAGCATTTTGCTTAATTTAAGTGCGGTTTATTTATAAACTAATTTCGAGAGGATCACTTGGTTATGACTGACCACGGCTGGTCCCTGCATTAGCTACACATAACGCACCAATCAGATGAATCCTAGCTCACTATAAATAACCAGTTTTTCCCCTCAGTCACCTTCGTCTTGAAGAATTCCCCATTCCACCCCTACTCCTCCCCCTTTTCCAGCTAGGGTGGCACGGCAGCCCAGTGGTTAGCACTGTTGCCTCACAGCAAGAATGTCACTGGTTCAAATCCTTACCGGGCCAGTTGTTTTTGTGGGTTTTCCCCGGGTTCCTCCCATTGTCCAAAGACATACAATATAAGTAAATTGACTAATTCAAAATGGTATCATAGACAAACTCTTAGTTCTTGAGACTTACCAGAGCTAAAACTTTCCTTTCTCCCTTTAAATGGGAGGGACATTCTGAGTTCAGGGCTCTCTCCCGAGACAGCATGCCAAACATCCTTTATTATCAATCACACATTTCAGTGTGAACTCTTGAAATAAGTAGTTTGAACAATCAGCAAATGTCATTTTTGAGTGAAAGAGAAGCTATAAAAAATAAAATGTATTGCATCTAATCTGGTATTGCATCTAATCTGAGTGGCTCAGTGGTTAGTACTGTCGCCAACAGGAAGAAGGTCGCTGGTTCGAGTCCCAGCTAGGCCAGTTGGCATTTTTGTGTGGAGTTGGCATGTTCTGCCCATGTTTGCGCTGGTTTCCTTTGGGCGCTCCTCGGTTTCCTCCACAGTCCAAAAACATGCGCTATAGGTGAATTGAATAAATAATTGTCCAGTGTATGAGTGTGTGTGAATGAGAGCGTATGGGTGTTTCCCAATACTGGGTTGCGGCCAGAAGGGCATAAAACATATGCTGAAATAGTTGTCGGTTCATTCTGCTGTGGCGGAATTAGTCTCTAATTAGTATCTTATACTCTGAATTAGAGACTCTGAATTAGAAACTAAGCCAAAGGACAATGAATAAATAAATGAATGCATCTAATCTGTGTTAAAAGCAGGAAATATAAACGGTTTCATTTTCTGTTGCCATAGTGGATGTTTAATCACACGAAATAAAGTAAAATACGTTTTTATGAACACATCTGCACTTCAAATGAAACGGTTCCTTTTAAAGCTCCAAACCTTTATTAGGTTTCTTTTTTCTTAATTGTAAAAAAATATATAATAATACAATGAAAGTCAAAGCCTACAAGTTACCAATATTTTTTCTGTTGAATACACAAGATATTAACCCCGAATAACAAATACGCCTTGTAAAAATGTGCTCCCACACAAAACTGCTACACCCAGGCACTTCATTTAAATCTAATAATGTTAAGTTTTTATATCGACTCTATAAAATTCTTTCATGTAACTCTAGTTGCTTTCTGCATGTGTTTGGGGTTTCGTTTTCATATAAAACTGAGTAAACATCAAATCTTTTTTTAAATGCTTTCACACTTGCCAGACCAGAAGAAAATCTGTTTTGTTTTCTTGTACAAACACATGCAAAACACATGCTTATTCATTTACTCGCTGAGATTTGCAGAGAAAGCCAGGCTTGCGCGTTTAAAAAAAAAGCCAAATATCATTAAACTCATTTAGATAATTTCACCTCAAATCGTTAAAGATTCATCATGGCGTTTGGGGTTATTTACTCAATTAAATGTGAATGAAGGAAATGCCTTTAACAGGATGGGGGGGGGGGGTGTAGCTCCAATGAAGCCTTTTATCAAAAACTAGTATTATTTACCAGAGGAAATTGAGTGAAATTAAGGCCACGGGGAGATGTATGTATCTGTTCGTGTACGTATAAAGCAAGCCAAAAAATACCCTGACTCCAAAACGCATTAAAAAAACAGCTCCATCATCTCTCATAGACATCACACATCATATATTTGTCAGTGACTGCAGTCCAAACCTCTAGTGCACAGTTGCTGTACATTGCATTCTGACTGTTAGGCGCGCTTAAATCCCATTGTTGTTGCAATAATAATAAACCAACTATTATACTTTTATTGGTCGGTTCACTTGTGTGCAAAACAACAACAGCAACACAAGCACTGGAATCAAAAAAACGTGTCCGAGCTTGAGTTCAGAGTAGTGTCGTGGGATCTTTTCACACCAATATATCTTCCTAATGCAAGCAATTTCCTGGAGCTTTGAGCCAAGAGGTGGGATTTGGCTCTAGTCAGCGCCTTTTTTGAATGAATATTACATCTGCCAATAAAGGAAAAATTAAAGAGATCTCAGCCAGCAGGTAAGCCATGTGTTAGAGAAGCGCTCTTACTCGTTACTCCTAACCTTCAAATCCTCCCATGACATTTTGTACAACCCCATGTTCATGCATATCCATGTTATATGCACACACACACACACACACAAAATAAAGAGGGAATTCACTAAATTAAGTTGGCATGAAATATCGTTGTTTTACAATGCTGATAGAAACTTTTCGGTATATTGAGGCATAAAAATGTTTTAATATCCTGTTTATTTGTAAATGAAATGCCAGATTGAGGTAGTCTGTAGTTTTTCAAATTGCATCTGTCAAAGAAAATGGCCATAAATAAATAAATAAATAAAAACATTAGATGCAAGTGACTTCCTTATAAAATACATACAAAATAGACCTAAATCTGATGTTTCGACTGTGATTTCTATCAATGTGTAATAATAAGGTAATTTAATGCATAAAATAGGTATTATACTGCTTTGTTGTGTATCAATTAAGAGTCTTTAAAACTACTATAAAAGTGTTTGTTCTAAATACTACTCAAACTATGAGTAAAAAAAGTAGTCAAGATAAGCAAGTAGTGAGTTTTATACTGTCAAATTATTCCCCCTTATGCCCTCCACATTTAAAAATGTCACTTAAATCAGTGCCGTTTTCTGTTGAAGATGTTTCAAAATTAAATTACTTTCCATTCAGGGACTATACATTTAAAACGTGAGATTAATTTAATGTGAGAACACCTTACATTCATACAAGCACCTATAATAAGTTGACAGAAAGCAGGTTGATGTGTTTACATGCAGAGCGAAATCTGTGTTACCTAAAAATGTTTTTTAAAAAAGGAGGCAAATATCTAGCTGTGACGATATGTTCAGCCTGATCTCACGAGGAAACGTTACTATTTTACGTTTTGTCAGTTTGGTGGCTAATTCGTACAAGTTCAGTACGATTTTAAAGAGGAGGCGTGGTGCCCAACCCCACCCCATCGGGGGAAAAGCAAATCCTACTAAACTGTACAATTGAGATTGTATGAATTCATGCGAATAAGCCACAAAAATAAAACGTTACTAATGGCAGTGAGATAGCGTTGATATGGTAGTGCTTATTAAGCACTTTAAATCCAGATTAACAACCTACGAGTGTCCAGCAGTTGACAACGCAAACTAAGCTTGTGCTACACAGATTAAAAAACATGCAATTTGTGAATGTACTGTATTTGAAAACGTAACATTCTGTAGTTCATTTTGTAGGCCATTTGTGATTTTAGTCATCATATGATGGGATGATTTTGAATCTTCTTGGATTCTTTTAACGCTTCCACACTGTACATGCTTGCTGCATTTATAAAGCATTTGTGTCTTGATGTCAGTCTGTCAGTAGAGATTTTTCTATGCTTGATTTGATTGGAAGAAAATCAATTAGCCAATGATTTTTAAGAATGATGGAAAGTGCCATTCCATAGTAGGAAAAGAACCCAGGCTCATTCTGAATACATACCCCTACATACAGAGCAACATACATCCCAGGAGCTACGCTTTTTGCAACAAAAAAAAAAAAATTCACAAATTCAAAAAGGCTGCTTTGTACGCTTTTTGATATCCCAAATTTCTCTCGAGTGCCATTCGCGCCTGCTGTTCTGGCGTAAATCCACCAGAGGCCACTGTCGACTGACTAACTGACTTACAGACTGACCCACCCTCCTCTTTCCCTAAACCCAACTGACAGTGTTTTCAAAAGCAACCCAAAAAAAGAAAAGCTCTCGCGGCCTCCTGATTTTTACCTTGTTTTCAAATTTTACCACATTCTCACCCAGTTATTTACTTGTTTATTTAATTTTATTTTTGGCTTTTGTTTTTATCCTACCTGCTTTCTGGAACCATTCTTCGCTAGACTCAAACTCCGTAGTCCCAGTCAACTCCGTTCCATGTCACAAGTCTGCCGACGAATGCAGCAAGCCACTAGATAATCTGGTAACAGCAGAAAAGCCATCCATATATAGAGGTATGTGGACAGCTGGTACAGTAAGTGCGAAAAGGAACGGCACAATAAGCACTTAAGTCTGTGTTAAAATAAAATACTTCGCCAAAGAAAACTAAACATAAAATAACTCTTAATCCTCTTTTTAGATTAGGAATTTACAGCTGATAATAACTAAAGTTGAGTAAATAAACAAAGATTGTACCCTCTCTGGCCTACGTATATTTAGTTATTGATATTATTTGTTACCATTTTATTGTTACTGTTATTTTCACATATTTTATTTAATGAAAATTTTGTTTTGTATTGTGTTCTGCTACTTTATAGCTTGTAAAAAAAGATAAATGTTTAGCAATGGGAAATGTACACTCTCTAAAGTGAAATCCTTGTACTGTATATATTGCTACTATAAATAAAACTGTACAGAAATTCAGTAATCAACTGTACACACTGCATTGTCTTCATTGTATTAAATAATTAAACCCACTTAATCTTCATTTAAGCAGTAAACTTTATAATTTCTTGAGCCTAAATAGTTAAAATTGACTTGAAATATTACACTAACAGGCCTTAAAAAAAACATAGTAAAACAAAAGTCTTTCATTTTATTAGATTAGTTTTAATACGACTCCACAAATCACGTTTTCTGAATTATGGATCCTAGTTAATTATAATCCCAACTTGACATTGCAGACCCTGTGATGTGACTAAGCAGATTTGCACATTGCAATATCATTGCTGAAATCACACTATTGTACTGAAGTAATATATTGTGCAGCCCTATTTGTAATTTGTTACTTTGCACCCCTTCTAAGAGCAAACAATTTATGACAATGGCTAAATCTAAGAGCCATTTCAACGCATTCATTATTATGAGCCAGTAAAAAAATTGACAGTATGATAGCCGTGAATTAAAATATCATGGTTTCACGATATCTTGGTATTGTGATTACTGCTCTAAAATGTTCTTTTTAAATGTCTGGGTAAAAAACAACATCTTTTCCCCCTTTTACCACAATATATCTAATCTTGAGAAACATTTAAAATATTTTGAAGCAGTAAACATGTCAGGCTAAATAATTCAAATAAATCATTGAGCTCTGCTGTCTTTATTAGTTTCAAAAACACAGATTTCTTTACAATTTAAAAATGCATCTTTGGATATCTTTTCTGCTGGAGATACTGTTGCCCTAA
The DNA here is from genome assembly GCF_903798145.1 of Danio aesculapii. Classification (NCBI taxonomy): domain Eukaryota; kingdom Metazoa; phylum Chordata; class Actinopteri; order Cypriniformes; family Danionidae; genus Danio; species Danio aesculapii. Next base: position 35,721,719 of record NC_079443.1, read on the forward strand.
AAAAATCGTACATATACTGTAGGAACGGTATAAGAGAAAATGTTAGCGTTTTTAAAACCTTGACTTTTTCAAACCACCTTGAAACCAGTTATTGTCCCATGCCAACTCATTTTCTGGTTATTACAGACTTGCGCTGAAATACCACAAATTTTGCCTTTATAATACACTGTAAAAAAAAAAACATTCTTGCTGTCTACAAATTTTTTGTCAAATCAAATGACTTTTTCTAGTCATCTCAACTTACATCAATCAAACTGACTAAAAATACTAGGTTAAACTTTGCATAACTTAAAAAATAGTTGAAACTTGATTAACTTATTAAAATAAGTTAAAGCAACATAAAAAATATTTGTTGTCTTGACTTTATTATATAATTTTTAACGGTGTTACTTATAGTGAGGGATAATCAGTAACAAATAAACTGTCACACAGCTTTGAAAGAAACAATAAAAAGAGTCTGTTCTGTTTCATGAAAGGAGAAAAGCAGGTGGCAAAGTAAAATAATAACAATGTCAAACCCGCCTATTCTTCCATTTTTCCTGAAAAAACAACTTGTGTTCCTGGCGCCTTGTTCACACTCAAATCACTGCTGGCGTACAGAGGCTAATCTGCTCAATTACAGAGCCTGTTGTGCAGCGTCTGGTAGGCCTGCTTTAATTTTTTTTTTTCTTGAACGCGCGTTGCTTGTTGACAATATGAGGTAAACAAGGATGGTGAGGATGAGGGGAGTCTCAGGAGGCGAGGGGGAAAAAGCCACATCCGAGAGGATCTGCACAGATACTCCTGCAAACCACTGCCTTTATGTCTCTAACTGACAGCAATTACTGAAGCGCTCTGATAACTAAAAGCAGGAATAAACCGGGCCCAGACACTCCAAACAGCAACTGTTTACATTTCAGCTCTTCTTCACAACCACATCAGTCAAATGACGAGCTGTTTACCGATCAACTTGCCACAAAACCACATTAGATATCAGTGAGGCGTTTACAAATGCATGACTGTCTGACTGCGGACTGACACGCGGTGACTATTCTGTCACACGAAAATCATACAAGTCTGGAAATCAACTGAGGGTTTTTTTTAGTTGCTACAATGAAGACGTGTTTCAGAAATGGAGCACTTTCTGTCACATTTTGGTGAAGGCAAAGGTTTCAATTTATGAGGCGGCCTCATTCACATCATGTTATGAAGGGGAAAAAGGTAATGATATATATATATATACACAAATTCATATATACAATAAGTGATGAAGATTCTTTCCAACACATTTGTAAGCAACAGCTTCAATAACTAATTTAATTTGTCTTTCTCATTATGATAGTACATAATATTTTACTAGTTATTGTGCATGATACTCATACTCAGCCTTCTGCATTTTAAAGGCTAGGTCCATTAAGTTAATTAGACTAGTTAAGGTAATTATACAACAACAGTGGTTTGACCTGTAGCCAATCAAAAAGTAATAATTACTTAAAGGGGCTAATAAAATTGACCCTAAAACTATTTTTAAAATGTAAAATCCAGTCAAACTATATAAAAAAAAAAAAGTTTCACTTGAAGAAAAAGTATATAATAGGAAATACTGTGAAAAATTCCCTTGCTCTGTTAAAAGAGAATCATTTAAGAAATAATAAAAATTTTACAGGAGGGCAAATAATTTTGCCGCAATATGTTCAAATGCATGTATAAGAAAAAAAAAAAACAATTCTCCATTGGATAAAGAACAATTTATTGTTGTCCAATTACTTGCCTAATTACCTTAACTTGACAAGTTAAACTAATTAGTTTAACCTTTAAATGACAGTTTGAAATGGAATACTAGTACCTTACAAAATAACTAGTAAAATATTACGTACTGTCATCACAGTAAAAAAACAAAAGTTATCTATTAAAACTAGTATGTTTAAAAAGGTTTCCATTTTTCTCTCCATTAAACAGCACTTATATAAATAAAAATATTAGGAAATATTTTAAAAGAATAATTTAGACTTATATATGAATAATATAATATATAATTACATGCCAAACAAAACATAATAATAATTTTAATATTTTACAAAAATAAGCAATTTAAAAGAAGAAAACAAAACCCAAAACAAAACCCATAAATGAAATGAAACAAAACAAAAAACAAAACACAAAAACAAAACAAAACCCATAAATGAAATGAAACAAAACAAAAAACAAAACACAAAAACAAAACAAAACCCATAAATGAAACAAAACAGAAACACTAAAACAAATAAAAAAAGCAAAAACAAAACAAAAAAGCACAAAACACAAAAACAAAACCCAAAAGCACAAAATAAAAGAAAACCTAGAAACAAAACAAAACACAAAACACAAAAAAAAGCAAAACAAACCAAAACACAAAAACAAAACAAAAACAAAAGGTCAAAATCTCACAAAAGATTTTTTTGTTAACGTTTGTTTTACTGTTGATTTTTAATTAAAATAAATAATATTTCTAAATAGTCAACAGTTATTATAAATTAAATTTTCACCAAAGTACAACCTTTTTGATGTGGGGGAAAACAAAGCACTAGAAAAGGTCTCGGAACCCAGTACAACATATAAACCAATGGCATCCACAAAACACCTACAGCGAGAACATTATTTGTACAGCATGACTTAAATACACAAAAAAATATTACATTAATCATGACTAAATCCATCATGCCGACTGGCAAACACTCTTCTCGAAAAAGAGAAATCCAGCACGCACCGAAAAAAGTGAAAAGAGCAAAAGCAGCCTGCTCAACGACACATCCATTTTAGCCAACATGAAGTGAGGCAGAGGACTATCTGCGCTCCTTTCAGCCCAAACGTCCATCTCCTGTCCCCACGTTTGGAGTGGTCAATGAGCGGATCATGAGGGGCCAATGCAATCAGTGCAGGAGCCATATTAGTCTCTGTCTTGGGACATATCGCTCTCGCCGCAGCCGACAGCACACATCAAACCTAACTTGTGTCCAAAGTGACTCTAATTGTCATTTCAGTGGACAAGAATCTGCTAGCATTCCAGAGACGCTCTTGAAATTTAGCGGGCCACTTCATCATATGGATGCCGCTGGACGAGGAGAGCTGATTGGAAGGGACTTTTATGCTAAGACGGACTTCTTAAATTGGCAGGGCTTGTCACGCCGTACTTATCATGCATGCAGAATTAGGAAAGCTTTTCTAGTGTCGGGCCAAACAACATTACCTGACAGGTGGATTTTAGAAACACTGAGGTCTTTCTGCTCTGCCTGGTCTCCTCAGTATATATATACACTGATGATTGAGCTACAGAGAAACAAAGACATTAGTCTGGTATAAACTGGATGAAAAGCAGCTCAATTTACATTTGCTCACATAGGGTGTTTCTTTTTTTTGCCCCAAGTGCCCTTATAGTCATTTAAGACCATAGGCAAATTTTTCTCTTCAAAACATGTTTAAAACTAGGGCTGCACAATATATAGTTTTGACATCCTTATCGCAATGTGCGAAAATACAGTAGTCATAGTAATATGCAAGAGAATATGCAATAGTCAAATCTCCAATTTTGAGTTGTGATTAGAATTAACCAGGAAATAGTTTAATAGCAATAAAAATAACCACGGTTAACCCTACTAATGTGAACATATTCATTTTGTGGCACGTGACTATAAAATTTCATGCTAATTTAATCTATTTGAGTACAAAATGATATAAAACTTGCTTTAACAAAGATTAATTGCATTTTTTTTTTTTTTTTTTTTTTGCAATGACGACTATACAGTGTAATTTTACATTTCATGGCATTGTTATTTTACATTTCTAACTCAATACTGTCAGAATAGCCAGAAATAACATAAAGCACTGCCTATTTCATTTGTATCTTACTTCTATTGTATTCATTTATGCTTGTAATTTGTTAATTATACTTTATAATAAGCACACTGGTTACAAAATTACAAAGTAACAACGAAAAATTTTAAGTTCTTTCCGTAGAGTTATATAAATGATCTTATGAAATGACATTAATATCACTATATAATCGCAGAAAAACAAATGATTGCGATGTCAGTTTTTTTTCTAATATAGTGTAGCCCTATTAAAAATCTTTGGAAATATGTATTACTCTCAATATTATATGTAGATATATTCTGCAAAATGTGCATTAAATAATATAATATAATATAATATATTAATATAATATAATATAATATAATATAATATAATATAATATAACAATATAATATAACAATATAATATAATATAATATAATATAATATAATATAACAATATAATATAACAATATAATATAATATAATATAATATAATATAACAATATAATATAATATAACAATATAATATAATATAATATAATATAACAATATAATATAATATAATATAATATAATATAATATAACAATATAATATAATATAACAATATAATATAATATAATATAATAATATAATATAATATAACAATATAATATAATATAACAATATAATATAATATAATATAATATAATATAATATAACAATATAATATAATATAATATAATATAATATAATATAATATAACAATATAATATAATATAATATAATATAATATAATATAATATAATATAATATAATATAATATAATATAATATAACAATATAATATAATATAATATAATATAATATAATATAATATAATATAACAATATAATATAATATAATATAATATAATATAATATAACAATATAATATAATATAATATAATATAATATAATATAACAATATAATATAATATAATATAATATAACAATATAATATAACAATATAATATAATATAATATAATATAACAATATAATATATTATAATATAACAATATAATATAATATAATATAATATAACAATATAATATAATATAATATAATCTAATATAATATAATATAATATAATATAATATAATATAATATAATATAATAAAGTTTTTAATATATCCACATAAAGTATTAAAGGTTAATAAATATATTAAAATAACATTAAACTTTAAAAAAATATTTAAAAAATATAATACAGTACGTGATGTGAAGTAAAAAAACAAACAAACATGGTATCATATTTTACTGTATAATATTACTTTATACATTTTCATAATATATGTCAAGATCAACATCATGTTTCTTATACAAAATAAATAAATAAAAATGCAAATGATTTATTTTTTGTCTAGATATACAATGAAAATATAATATAACATAACATAACATAACAATTTAATATAAGAATATAATATAATATAATATAATATAATATAATAAAAAAATTATGAATATAAATGAATTAATATATATGCAAAAAATGACAAAAGTATGCAAATATCTTTTTCTCTGAATATTTTATACACTGCAGATATTTTAAGAAAGTGCTGCATAAAAAAAACACATTATTTATGAAAATATATAGACAGTGTCTCTGTTCCTTCGCTGTGCCTTTTAAATATAGGTGCTCTTTATATAGGCTGTATCATATATGACAGCAGAAACACTGCTGGATATAAAGGGCAGACAGTGTGGCACAGAGAACAGTCCAGTAAATGAAGTGTAACCCATATGGACACACAGACACAGCCTGCCAGTGCGGTGGCCCCTTCAACCATTTAGATCATCAAAAAGAGGAATTTCACTCACTTTAGGGATTTTCTTTCTCAACTGCCCCCCAAAGGTGAAATCTCAAGGCTTTGTCAGAATAGAGTTTGAATTCAATTGGTAAGTGCCTGTGGGACTTTAAACGGTTGTGGTTATGAGAGAAAAAAAAAGAAGGAAAGTTAAGCTGTCCTGTTGAATTGATTGAGCATTCATGAAACTACAGCAAGTGCAGAGGCAGAAATGATTTCCAGATACTGTACCTCCAAAGTGATGCCAGTTAAAAACCAGGTACTGCCGCTGTGCCCAAAGGCTAAATATAGCGATTCCTTCCTCAATCAATAGCAAAGAGACTTTTATTATGAACACCACTTTTCCACCCAGCCTCAATGAAAATGTGCCTCAGACTTGCATTTTTGAAAAAAAAACATTGCTTCGGGGTATCTTTTGTTGCACGTTTCCGATGACAAATCCACTAGAGGGCACTGTCTTCTTTTTACAAATTGGAACTTTTTACAAACTTGGGGTATGTTTTGTTATACGTGTCTGTGCACATTCTTTCTGTGCACGTCCACAAAAAAAGCTTGTACAGATCACCTTACTAACAACTGACCTAAACCCTTCCCTAAACCCAACCAATATTGTTTTCAAAAGCACATGTAAGAGAAAGCATCGCGGCTACAGAGTTTCACCAACACTGTACAAAGTGAGATACCAAACAAACAAACCATTAAGATGTTTTGTGGATTTTATTAGGTCTTGTGCAAATAACTGCACAAAAATAATCCTTAATTTGTTGAGAATACGTCCCTGTAAATATTATTAATGTAAAAGAGACAAAAGCTGTTATTTTACCTAGAATCTGCAGTCAAATATATGCTGAAGTATGTTTTTATGAAACTGAAGCACCTGTTTCCATTGAGCCTTTGTTGCCACTTTTTTAATAAACACTGTATATGGCATAGTCAAAAACTGAATAAAATCTCACATAAATAATGTTTTTCACACATTTTATTTTGTTTTAAGTGAAGTTTCATAAACTAATTTCGAGAGGAGCACGTGATATGATTGAGCATGTCTGGCCACTCATCTGTAATCAGTAATAATCCAATTAGACTGATCCAAGTTTACTATAAATGGATCATTTTCTCCCTACTGTTCTATCTTCGTTTGGAAGAATCCCCCCTTCCACCCCATCTCCTCCTTTTCCTCCCTTTTCTAAAGGGGGAGCTCTCGAGACCTACCTGATCTCGGACCTCCTGATATGCTTATCGACCGGACGGGAGCCCTGGGCTCAAATATCTCCGAGCTCAGGGTTCTCTCCCGGGACAGCATGCCAAACCTGCTTTATACGCTAAGCATATCTAAGTGGGAACTCTTGAAGTACATTTTAAATGTTTTAGTAGCACAAAAACTTCATATGAAACAAAATATACAGAAAACTTCAGTTTTATTTGGTTGACAGTGTCTAATCCTGTTCTGAACACAGAGGTCAGAAATGTTTGAGAGAGTCAACCGCATAAACTCCTGAAAAAAGTAGGTAGTGGCAAATAATGAAGACTGATAATGAATGAATAGTTGTTATTGATCTACTAAAGATGTTGTTAAAACATATCAGAGTTGTATGCATGGAAATCAAAAATCTTTGGTCTCGAAGCGTTATTTCACAGGGTAGCGAAAATGGTTTCTGCATTGATTCTGAGATTTTCTCTCTTGTATCGATTCTGAGATTAGTTTTTAACAGCAGATGACGCTGTGTGTTTACATTCAGTCATATTCTGCTTCCATCCAAGTCCTTACAAATACCACTTGTACCTAAAATAATCACTGAAAAAGTTAGATTTAAGAGAATTATAATAGTGTTTATAATGAGCTGTGCAATAATCTCATGACATAAAAGCCAACTATACATCATACCTGCCAACATATGTCTTCCGGGACCAGGACAGGTAATTCTGATGGCTATTAAATAGCAATTAAAAACGCAACTGGGTTGTAACGTGTGCTGCTAGATTGAGGTAAAAAATGCTTCGAGATTTGAATATTTCGTCAATTGTGTGAGGTAGGGTTGCACGGTTTACCAGTACTATGGTAGCATCGCGATACTATAGCTCCAAAATACTGGCGGTGACACTGTAGATTGTAAACGGTAGTATCGTTATTAAAGGTCTATCTACAAAAGATAAGGTTGGATGTGAACAAAGTCACTAAAATGCTCACACGTTTGACCATTTTATTGTAATAGTCTGTGAAGCCCTTTAAGGTTGCAAGTTTTCTGATGTTTCAAACGCACACCTGAATTGGTAAATTTCTAATCATCTCAATATGATTTTGTAGCTACAACACAACGATCACCTAAAATTACAAAATAAAACCCACAAAATGAAATTTTAAATTGCTTTGTATTGTTACCTGATAAGACTGAGAAAAAAAAACAATAGATAAAAAACCCAAAATAGCAAAAGAAAACATTGAAACAATTTTTGACCACTTCATATAGCCTAATTTTGATGGAAAAATACTATTTTTCTAACAAATTGCATTTGGTATAATTTGTATCTTTTAATTTTATTTTAAAAGTAATCTTTTTAAATAAAATTTGTATCTTTTATGTGTCCTGGCCAAAGTCCCTCAATCGGCCCTCACGATCATGGCCTCCCAATAATCCCCATCCACTGAATTGGCTCCATCACTGTCTCTCTCCTCCACCAATAACTGGTGTGTGGTGAGCGCAGTGGCGCCGTTGTCCTGTGGCTGCCGTCGCATCCTCTAAGTGGATGCTGCACACTGGTGGTGGTGTGGAGAGACCCCCCCCCCATGATTGTGAAGCACTTTGGGTGTATGGCCATACAAAATAAATGCGCTATATAAAATACACATTACATTGCAATACACATTACATTACATTTTAATTTAATGTATTTTTTGTTGGTCAGCTATCTACCAAATAAACAAAAAGATTGAATAAATTTTAGGTGAAGTGACGTGCAAATAATAGTTTTTCAATAATAAGGGAATTATGAATTAAATTCAAGACCTATTATAACATGTAAAATATAGTATTTCTGACAATTTTCTTTATAATTTAAGTTATGAATTACAGTTTTTACAATACTACTTGGTATTGTGATACTTCAGCTGGTATAGTATCGTAAGATGAATTAATGGTATATCCACAACCCTAGAGTAAGGTGATGTAAGGTTTAACGTAAGAAATAATAAAACGGGAGGGTGGTAGGAGATGGATGTGTAATACGGGAGACTCCTGGAAAACATGGTAGTGTTGGCAGACATGACTTAGCCAAATACAATTGATCTTCCTCATAATCATTCATGTGGTTTATAGAAGGGGTTCCCAAATTTTTTGGCCTGAGACCCCCAAAATAATAATGCCAGTGACTCGCGACCCCCAAAATTCTCTGAGGTGGTTATAAAGATATAGACCTTGCACACAACAGTGCACACATACCAATATGGCCCAGTCTATTTTTCATTTAATTTTGGAGAATGCCACTCAGAGATCATCTTCCATATTTTTAATGTACGTGAGTGCAGTGAAGGTGTCAGAAAGTTTAACCTGGCGTCATAAAAACAATGTGCTGCATCTGATGCTATTGCTGTGTCTTTAATATAACGTAGGCCTATTCAACCTAGGGCTCGCAAAATAAACAAAAAAAACAAAAAAAACAAAGGCTGATGGCTTTTTATTTGCATGTTGTTTTTTAATGTTTACTGTATTATTAACACGTTAACAATGTTTATATTAACTTCTATTTTATTCTTCAGTAGGTTATGGATAAAATATGACAATTCAAATCGTTTTATAAAATGGATACGATTTTTAGAAATCGCCAAGCGACCCCCCCCCCCCCCCCCCCCCCCCCTCATTGTCCCATGAGCCCCACTTTGGGAACCACTGGTTTAAAGCTAGCCTAGAGCACTATCTGCTGTTCCAGAGAATTCCAGAGAAAATCTCAAAATCCATTTCTCAAATTTTTCAACCACAGCTCTAGTTGAAGGTACAGAAGAGACTGATATATGTGCAAGCTACAGCAACAATGGATGCCTACATAAACAAAAGAATGTGCAAAACCTTTAGAAAGTACTTTTCATTACTCTAGCCTGAAGAAATAAAGAGATACGAGTTATAACTCATAGCGAGTGTTTGGATCTCTGTAGGCCAGGAAAAAACACTGAATGTTGTTACAAAACACATATATCAAATGGCTTTTTATGTGAACTGTATAAAGAGAAATAACATAATTTGATAGCCTGCATGCTTGACTGTCCATGTATGATGGCATGCACATTAAAAAAACAAGTCTACTTTGGGTGTTAGACAGAGACTTGTCACAACCAACTGCCCATGACAGACGTAAAGAAAATATTCATTCATTCATTCATTCATTTTCCTTCACTACATCAGAATGAACCGGCAACTATTGCAACATATGTTTTACGCAGTGGATGCCCACTCATACACAGCCCATATAGCTCATCCAAATCACCTATAGCGCATGTCCTTGGACTATGGAGGAAACCGAAGCTCTCATAGCAAATCAACACAGAGAGAACATGCACACTCTCCACAGAGAAATGCCAACTAGCCCAGCCAGGACTCGAACCAGCAACCTTCTTGCTGTGAGACAACAGTGCTAGCCACTGAGCTGTGCCGTCCTCCTAATATTCTTTAATTATCATTATATAAAAAAGTAAAAAATATCATTGTCAATTTCGCACATCCCTACTCCTGCAACTTTACAGTGTGTCTATGTGTCCTTTATGTACTGGATTTCATATGAAAGAAACCATAACCGTCTGGCTTTCAAAAGCTTTTTAAATGCATAGTAATGTCTGGTCTCCGTCAACCTCAGCCTAACACCAAAACGTACTCTCCGTGTAACAAATGGGTGAAACAATCCCCCAAAAAAGACCTGATCAAAACTCAAGAGAAAAGATCAATAAAAAATAACTATCAAGACGTAAAAGCCAAAAGAAAGTGAATCACACTCAATTCTTTTCATATGAGCTCTTCCCGAGTCAGATGTCTGTTATTCTGCTTTTTTACAGCAGTGGGCCCCATCTAAAAATCATAACACAATACACTCTCCGCACACACATCAGACCGTTCTCGACATGACCATTAAAGCGTTTTGACATACTGTATGCCACCAAAACACGCACAACAAACGAGCCCGCTGATTTCTGGCAGATGCAGAAACTTCCTAAAACCTACTACTCCGATTCACTTTTTAATCATCCGCAATTAGTTTTGTTCTAATAAGAGCTACAATTAAGCCCTCCCCCCTCCCCCTGCATAATTCATGCCACCTTGGCACCGGTGTCAGAAATCAAATGCAACAAATTAAAAATAACAAGTTTGAGACGGTGTGATTCAATTAAAAGGCAAGGAAACATTGGGTCCTGCATAATTGAGGGGCAGCATGGCAAGGCACATGTCAAGCTTGTCAGCTTTAGTGGCACTATTGGATTTGGCCTGCCACCGCCACTTAAATCAGTGCCGTAAAAATTGCAGTGTACATTGATTTCTTATTTTTATTTGCAGGAGTACGCGATGAGAGGAAAGACCGAAATAACAATCGGGTTGTAAGGCTGCTGGTGGTGGTGGTGGAGCCGGCGGGACTCCCTGTGGTTCATCCGTAAGCGGCTCACATAAATTAAAACAAATCCGACTTATATTGATGACTTGTATTGATTCAGAACTATTATGTGTATTGCTATTTAAATGCCCCTTTTCCGTCTGACATCCACGAGGGGGAAATTTCCCCTTTGCGGTCGGCGCTGTGCTACGGCAAACCTTTGGCTGCTTTGACTTTCATGAAAGATCTGGAGAAAATCCTCTCATGTATTAATGATGGAGATGGGGGAGTTATGATCCTACGGCGCGCTCGTAATGGGCGTTATTAAAATAGATTCAACCGCTCTTGTCTGTGGTAGCGGCGCAGCTTTTCCTGCGTGTTTCTGTCCCACGGTGGAGTTCATCAATGCAAAGCCTGCATTCTCCAGCTGGAGGAGGGAAAGTTTTGAAGTGCTGCAGCTGCGAGCGCCAGGATATAAATTTGAGGTCGTGAGCCATCCAGGGGTGACAGCAATGGTCACATCTGGATTTTTCACATGAAGGAACACTGAATGAAAGTGAAAAGTATTGTTTGCCAACACAAGGGTTTGCAGTCCAGAGGACCATTATCATAATCGTCAGGATGACTAATATTATTATTCAATTAGGATCATCTTCGCTTTCCACAGGCTTTGTTGTGTTTGACAAAAGGGCAAGATATGCCCTACATGTGTATAAAGCATCTGCCTGCAATGGATTCAAAAAATGTGCATGTTCCTGATGTCTGCATTTGGTTATATATGCATATGTATGTGTTCAAACATGAGGATTCATGCAACTTCTCTTCAACAAGGAAAAGCCATAACAATCATGATCATACCAATGAATGGTCAAAAACTAAATTTGCATTTAAACAAAACAGATTTAATAAACATATATATTTATTTAAATAATCTTTTAGTCACCAAACATATTTAGAAATTGAAAGATAATACAATTAAATTAAAGCTAAATATTGCAAAAAAAATTACAACCTACAAAATTTCAACTAAATTTTTCATTTTTTTTGCTTCTCTTGATTTTTCGTGTGTACTAGTTTTTAGACCATTATTGTAAGTTATTTTGTTAGATAAGCTCCAGATTTGGCTTCAGTACTGACTAATCTAATGAATATGCACAAATATAATATTGCAGAGCTTAATATTAAAAATATGAATTTAACAGATAGATTTGTGAGGAGTGAACTTATATATGCTGAGCATGTATAATATTGTATAGCATCCTATACAAAACATTCATTTAAAACAGATTTATTTATACACACATATTAGGACTGCACGATATAGAAAAAAAATCTAACATTGCAATATTTTGATAGGTTGCAATATTTATAATGTTATATGAATACAATATATAACGTTAAATGAATACAACAGATGACTTGAATATCTTTATTTGCAAAGAAGTTTTGTTTTTAGATTAATTGAGATGATTCTGTAGTGGGAATGCGTCAGCATAAAATCTAACAAACAATCCACCAGCATAGATACATACAGTTGCAATCAGAATTATTAAACCCACTTTGAATATTTCCCAAATGATGTTTAACAGAGCAAGAAAATTTTCACAGTATGTTTGATAATATTTTTTCTTCTGGAGAAAGTCTATATATATATATATATATATATATATATATATATATATATATATATATATATATATATATATATATATATATATATATATACATATATATATACATTTGTGTGTGTGTGTATGTATATGTATGTGTATGTATATGTATATGTATATGTATGTGTATGTATATGTATATGTATGTATGTGTATGTGTACGTGTATGTGTATGTATGTGTACGTGTATGTGTGTGTGTGTGTATGTATGTGTGTGTGTATGTATGTGTGTGTGTATGTGTATGTATGTATGTATGTATGTATATGTATATATACATTATGTAACAATGTTATTATTTTTTTCCAATACAGATTTTTAAAGCAACATGAAATTTTGGGATATACAATACTCCATAATAATTCAGTATAACAGATATATTTAAGTAAAAAACAATCTACCTACATAGACCTGTGCTTAAATAATTTAATACATCAAGTCAAAGTCAGCATTGTTGTCAATTCAACCACATGTCCAGGACATACAAAGAATCGAAATTGCGTTACTTTCAGACCCTGGGTGCCTAACATACAATATTTATACAAAAAGCAGAATTTTAAAAAGAAATTACAATAAATACAATTAACACATATAATGTAATCGAAAAATAAAAGAAATTGTTAAGATATACAATAGAAAGATGTTGCTATATTTTTAAAAAATCTATTTAAATTCCTTGCTGAAAAATGGATACAATCTAGAGGTTTGAATGATGACATGTATGTTGAATGAGAAACGGTTACATTGAATGAGACTTAGTTGTTTAAACGGAAGAAAGCATTGGTTTAAAAACATAAATATACAGCTAAATTTCTGCTTTATTGGTAACAACACACATAATAACTTCCAGTAACCCACAAATAAAACTGTTTTATAGTTACCATATTCTCAGACAACAAAAACAGATAAATGAACAACAAACTGACTACACAGGAGCTGCATGTTGCTTGAGAGGAGAGCACACATGCACTCCATTGCCTGCACATACAGTTGGGACGCATTGAGTTTACAATGAGAGTCTGCCAAAGTCAATAGCAGAAAGTGACCCCTAGAGGCGAGTGTTTCTCTTGGGCTGATTTCAACCAACCTTGTTTATCCTCTATTGTTGGAAAGTCTTTCTCTCCTTTTCAAGTGTTCAGACATTCAGTCAACAAGGCTTTAAAAATGAATAAGTATGCATAGAGATGAAGAGATCTCTGGCATTTGAGGCCCCTGTTGTGTGACTGCACTTTTGTAAGGATTACGTTTAATTAGCTAATTAGCATGACAGTTCTTAGCGGAACAATATGCTAACATTTGCTAGCTGTCATGATGGTAGCATTCAGTTTTTGATCTTACAGCTTATTGTGCTTCGTGTACGCCAATTTTCCATGACTCCACAACAGAACAAAGCCAATTTCCATGCAAATGTTTTAGGGATTCTTTATCATCTTTATTTTTGTGTCCGTAACTTATAATATAACGTATATTAATACAAAAATTGCTGTATCTGGAAAAAAAAAGGCTAAGACGGTTAATTTAGCAGAGGGAAAACGTTGCCACTGTTCATCTTTAAACATAACATGGACTCTCCTTTGTGCTGGTTTATTGTCAAACCACAGAAAAATGGTCACATTTTATCAGGAGGGGGGAAAAAACGTTGTTTAGCTTATGAAACACTTGTGCCGCAATCAAAGTTTTGGCGAACAACATCTGGGCGACAGAATAACTTTTCTTATGAAAGACGGAAACAGTCACTCATTTAAAATTAGATATTGCAGGGCTTATTAAAATTTACAGCCAAAAGAACATTATGAAATGAGCTGAAAGCTGATTTCATAGAGTCTTGTTAAAAAAAAGGCTGATGTGAGACTGACAGGATTTCATATCGTTTAAGACAATCTGCTATGAAGAGAAGATGAAGCAAAGTCGCATAAATGTAGACAGATCTGAACATCTTTACTCTGTCCTGCTCTGACATGAATCTTATGAGACAAATATTTGCGGTGAATACTGATGACTTTGTATAGTTGTCAGACCACAGAGTCCTTCAAACTTCGTTTGGTTTGCAAACTGGATTACGGGATTGATGCAGAATTACAAGCAGTGGCAGAAGGGAAAAAAACAATCTGTTACCATAAAAATATATAGTTTTTTATTATTATTCATTTCTAAAAATTCTGAAAACATGAAAAATATATTTGTGGTTGATCTAGATGATGCAATAACGGTCCTTGATTCAAGTACTCCTTCACCATCTGTCTATATATGAAGAGTTCAGATGCAAAAATGCAGAAATTTTCCCCTAAAATGAGCAATTTTCTTCACCCTTTTATGTTTGTGTTCAGTTATTTTACTTTAAAAGCAATGAAAAGAACTTATTTATCACTATAAAACTAAAATTATTAAGCCTGCACACAGGAATATGAGAAAAATGCTAGTTTTAAAAGAAAATATCAAAAGGCATTTAGAGGTTTTTGCATCTAAACTCCTCATATATGCCTACTGTTATTGTAGGTGAAAAAACATACATGTACAGTAGTAGTATGTTAGAATACATGATATCAATAAGTATTTGTATGTCCTACAATTTCTGAGAGATTCTCAAGTGCACATTCATCCCATCTAACACTTTACTATCCTTTGAGGACAAGCAACTGACAATGGCAAGTCACATAACAAAACTCAACAGAAATCTACAAATGCATTCATACTTTCAAAATACACAGAATTTATTCACAAATAAGGAAATACAAGATTGAAAATATTTGGACATTTTTAGGAAGCCTATACAAAATTTGAGTTGAGAGTTCAAATGTACAATTCTGAATATGAGTTTTATTTGCTCATGAGACAGCAGCATATGATGAAAAAGTCAAACGTCATTCGTGTTTTATAGGGGTGTAACGGATCACAACCCACAGTTCGGAACGTACATGACCCGTGGATTAATAACTTTTTTTGAACTTGTAGGTCAATCCAACATCTATAACAATTGCAGAAAGATCGCCTCCCGCATCATTCAAACCACATGTATGAAAGCATTTTGGCTTCCCTGTAAAATATAATGATGACGGAAAAAGTTGTGGGCGGACCTAAATGTTTTTTTAGGTTATTAATTAAAGGTGCTTTCTGTCACTGTTTGTTTAGCCTGCATTAATGCATTCAGTGTAAAGCTGCACAGTTAAACATTAAATGATCATGATCTCAATTCAATTGATCGTGATCTCAATTTAAACCCACGTAACATGAATGATAAATGATAATGATGTGCATGTTTATTAACTCTTCGAAGTGCTGCATTCAAATCAGCATTTGATCAAGAGAGATTCAGTTTTTACACTGTGAGTTCCAAACAATTAAATAAAACAAAAGTACTGGGAGAACAGTGTATAGTTCAGATATAAACACTGATGTTTATGGTATAGATTAAATCACTGTTTAATGGAACTTGACACAGGTGAATGTTGTAGCAAATACATCAAAATGATGTCACTAAGTAGGTTTTCAAAAATGATCCACCTATAATGAAACGAAGTCTTATGTGTGAATTGTTGAATCATTAATTGAAAATAAATATGATCTGTTGTACAAGATGTTAAATTTCTATATTTAGCATTATCAGTAACACTAGCAAAGATTATTCTTCGTATTGAATATTTTCCTTTTTTTAGCTGCTTCTTTCTTTATTTTTATTCTTATTAAAATTACAGGTTCTAAGTTCGGTTTGTTAAAACCAATGGTTTTTACAGTAATATTTTTGTATAAATGGAAAGCAAATGACATTTGTCTCCTCCCTTTTGCTAATCCGAAAAATGGTCCGATCCGAGACTCAAAAAGTAGTGTGATCCGAACCGTGAGAATTGTGATCTATTACACCACTAGTGTTTATATAGTTTTGTATAGTAAACAAGTTCGCACTATTCATTCACACAATCATAAAAAAGCCTTTTTGCAGTTTAATATTCACTGTCAAGATTCCTCAGTTTCAGTTTGATTGGGCGCACAGCAGTGCTTTTAACTCATTCATCTAAGATTTTCCATACTCTATGACATTGTGTTATATAGCTGAATCTCGTTTCGTGACTAGATTCCAGGATCTCGTTTATGTTTTCCATATCGCAAAAATCAAAACAATGAATATACAATACACTGTCAGAAATAAAAGGTAAACTCATGTCACTTGCATGGTACAGTACATTATATGACATTATATAAATCATGACAACATATGTATTTGTCACTTTATCTTATTTTAATAAGTTAATCAGGTTTCAACTATTTCTTTTAAGCTATAAAAAGTTTAACTTAATATTTTTTGTTTGACTGATGTACATTGAGTTGACTAGAAAAGTTAATATGATCCAGCTAAACAAAGGCAGTAAGCATTTTTACGGTGTACCTAAAATGGTCCATATTGGGACCACAAAGGTACATATTACTTAATAATTTAAAAAGGATCCCTAGTGTATTTTTGAGGTTATAACATGTACCTTCAACTTATTATGTACCCTTTTGAGAAGGTATTGCCCCAGTGACAGCTTAGAAAACAAAGAAAGAAGCTCCAAAACACGACAACAGCAGTAACTCTGTGATCCAATAGACACACGCCTGGCAAAGTGTCTGTTGTTGGTTTTAAAAGTTGTGAAGTACTGTATATTTCAAACAGTATGTAATTTCGGACGCAGCTTCATTCTAACACTGCACCTCAGAGCCGCTGTACCCTTACAAGTTCATTGTATGTGAATTAGCGACAACCATCCCAGCCAAAACTGTTTGTAAACGATCAAACAGAGCCACACTTTGCTTTTCACTGTCAGTAATTCCTAACTAACTAATTACAAACGACTGGGCTGCAATAACTCCCTGAAGCGTCGTACTCGTTTCTTCTACAAGTGGCTAATTGTAGCCAGACATGCTAACCTTGAAGTGGCCTGTGTCCTTGCAGTAACCCTTGGCCCTCGCTCTCCTTCTCGCCGCTTTCCTGCACCATATGGGAAACTTTTTTCAAGCTGATTGCTCGAATCTGATTAAGGAAAGCTATGTAGCTGCCATTTATTGGTATTCTTGTGAACTAGCAAACAGCTGCCTTGCAAAGGTTCCCATTTAGGAGGTTTTCTGCCTGTTCTAATTCCAGCACGTCCATTAGCCTCACTCAGATAACAACGATCGGGCACGGCGTGCCAGCTCTGGCCTCCAAATCAAAAACACTGGCACTGGGACAACTCTTTCTTGGAGGGTCCAAAAAACGCTACGGTCACTTAACTGCAGAGTGCCACTTAAAACGGTTGGGAACTTGGAGAAAAAAGCCTCAGCACAGCGGAACACACCGAAGCAAACTTTCAGGAGATAAGCTTGGCTATTTTTTCCTCGTTACACATTAATACCGTTAGTTAAGTTCTGCAATAGCTGGAGTTGGCCCGAGGTGCTCTTCACAAGTGGGGAATTAAAGCATTTAGCCATCTCTAGACACTTAGCGCCAAGTGGGATAAATGAGCCTTATGGCCCGCCTGTTATCTAATCTCCTTTGCATTTCCTTTCAAGATCATGAAAGCGGAATCTAATCGCGGCCTGATTGTGTTTGTTTGCAGAAATTCTCATTTTGGCCCCACGTTCTGCCTGTGACCCGGCTGGTCAGCAGGATCGCTCCCAGCGCTTGGAGAACGGCAGGCGCTGGAGCTGAAAGCAATGCCTCAAATTAAGACGAATAAATAAGAACGCCAGAATAGAGCGCAGCCGACAAAACAATGCCTCAGACCAGGGCTGTTCTCGCTGAGCCGAGCGAAAACAGGAGGATTCTTTATTTACACTCGTGCACTGGGATCAGAAAACCAGAGACCTACTGTACATGCCACAAATAAATAAGTGGTAAACTCAATATGCACCACAATTGCAATTAATTACAGTATGAGTAAGGTAAACAGACACTTAAGGTAAAAAGAGCTTATCTGGATTTGTTTTGGGTAAAATACCTCAGAGGTTAGCTGCTCCACTTCTAACATTTGATGCTAACACCGTAAACATTGTAATTGTGAAATGCAGATTGATGGAGTGCGTTCAATCCATTGACTAACATGTCATGTTTAATTCAATGTCACACGTCATTTATATTCTTTGCGATGTATATTTTTAAAGCATTTGTAAATTGAATAACAGTGCAAAATAATTACCTCATTTTCAATGAAATAGCACTGAAATAATATGAAAACATCAACGTCATATTGGTAAATAATTCCATGTTTAATTCTAATTTACTTATATAAAACTAGTGGTGCAAAGAGCACTGAACAATCATATACTAGTAAAAGTATCGTTACTTTCCCAAAATGTAGTGTAAATAGAATTTTTTTTAAAAGTATCCGTTGTAAAGAAAAAAGTAAAGTGAAAAGTAAAAAGTAGCCCTTTTAAAGGTACTCAAGAGTAGTGGGTGTGAAAAGCTGTGAAAAGCTGATACGTTGTGTGTAAAAGTAATATTTAGTTATTGTTTAAGGCCATTTGGTGATTTCAGTCATCATTGTAAACATGCAGTCTTAATCTCTCGATCATTGTATGTAAAGACAACATCAGTACACTGCTTTAATCTTTTCCTTTCGTGCTTTTTCTTAGTAATTTTAGCGAAATTACTAAATAAATTGCGAAATAAATTGTGTGAAACTGATCTTTATTTATTTATGATTTGGTTATGGGTAAAACAAAGACCATGCAGGTCAGGTAGTTGAAACGGTAGGGTACAAATAATTAATTCATTATGAATTAATTAATTACTCATAAATAGTTTATTCACCACCGCCTACGACGATGATGCCATGTTCATAATGCCAATGTTCCACATTAGACATTGTACGATGCCAAATTGGTCATCATCGCCCAACCCTAGTTTACACCAATGTATGAAACTAAAATGTTATTGTTTTGAGACAGCTCAAATGCGCAGTTTCTAGTACAAAGCAGCAGAAAGTAACAGCATGAAATTTTAAGTAGAATAAAAAGTATTTTCTTGTAAAACATACTCCATATGATCCGTTTAGTTTTATGCACAGTTTAGAAAAACCTTTTTTCTTTTACAAGGCACAACCTGTCTTAAATCAAACTTCTGTGAAACAACAGAATCGACTGTTTAAAGTATTAATTTAGCGTCAAAGTCTTTGAAACCATATCAAATGGCACTTTGAGAATGCTTCAGCTGAAAACACAGACAAACGTTCTGATTTATAAATTATTGAAAATTTGAAATAAATATTTAATAGATTTAACATGCTGAAACTACACGGCTGACACTCTCCAAAAGCGGTCATATGTTTGACTGAGGGCTGGGTGATCTACACTTCACAACTTCACACGGCTCCATAAACAGAGTACACGAGGAGAATCTGACAACTCTGACATGAGCCAATGTAGTAAGACAGGTGTCAATTCACCCGCAGATCAAGACCGCTGACATTAGTCAGAGGGCAATCCCTAAAATTCTCTTTATTTGATGGTGCAATAGCCAGATGAAGGTCAGAGTTTACTTTCAGTTATCTGTCAACTTGCGTTACGTGGCTCTTTGTCGGCTGATGAGCTGAAATCGACTCTTTGACGGACAGGTGACATTTCTCCCCTTATTAATGTTTAATGAACTGAAACCTGTGCATTTACTCTGTATACGAGGACGATGGGGAATAGAAATCACAATGACAAAAGAAAGACAAAAGGTAATGAAATAAATAATAAAGGTGAAACAGAAAGAGGAGGACATTAGTTTTAACTTTCATCAAATGGCTCAGTGTGAGAGAAATGAAAAAGTATTACATCAGTTGTTCTTGTAACAGCTATATATGCAGTTGACCAAAAACTAAAGTTCACACACTGAAAATCTGAGTTTAAACCTCAGTAGAAAAAAGGTTAACAATAAAACATTATGTGAAATCAAAAAATAAATACAATTACAGTACCAAATACTATACAATATTTAAGACATTCTCAATAGGGATGCTCATTATAACTGACTAACCGTTAACCAAAAGGATGCATTTTTAACCGATTAATGGTATCAGTTGAACGGATAAATGGTATTTATGGTATCAGTTAAACAACAGATATAACCGATGAGACTGCATTGATTCCGTGGGCCTGCCTGAACACCCACCGGTGACCTACTCACACCTGCAGCTTCTCCACGATGGACGTCTAGTGTTCTCCAGCCTCCAGCGCCTAGACTGCAACTCTGCACAAAACGTTTGGCCAGAGGAGAAATGGTCTTGCCCAACTGAGCCTGGTTTCTCTTAAAGTTATTTCCTTCACTTTCATCAATTTGTGAAGTTTTGTTCCTCGCCACTGGCTTGCTATGTTTGGGACTTCGCATCGATGGATTTGCTCATCAGTTTTTAGACTTTCTGCAGTGAAAACCACACTGAACTCTGAAAACTGAACTGAAACAGTTTTAATTTACTAGAACTTTTATGTTAAGCTGCTTTGACACAATCTACATTGTAAAATCACTATACAAATAACATGAATTGAATACACCACAAATACATGAAATAAACTGTATTTCAGCTTCATCAGAGTCTGTCTCTATCACTGACTGCTGTTTATCTGACATAACGCATAATGAGAAGACGATTGCGTACAACCAACCTTTTTCTATTTGGAAAATTACAGTTACAGATCCTCACCAAACAGAGGCTTTCATTTTATAGCTATATAAACTATAAAACAAGTATGCAAATCAATGCAATACCGTGGTCGCACGTTAATCACGAGAGTTGCATTCTAAATAATAACCTGCAATATGGCGAATTCCTAAACCAAAACCAAAGACCTATGTTTACAGTTTTAAATAGCATGGCGCTGCGTGGCACGTCACGGCACATCCACTATGCAACCCCATTAACGATGGTCTTGCTGTGAACAGTTAAAATCCTTTTTGCATCCTTGTTGAAACTCACCCTGCTAGAGATTGAAGATTTATGATAATTTGGCAAGCTGAACACATTCTGTACTGCACAGGAGACATGGAAGTGATTGATTGACAATAATCTATACAGCCAATCAAAACGCAGATGCGCTGTACAAAAAAAATAATCCATGAAACTGTGAGGCAGCGAAAGGTGAACTATAGTGAGGGACCACTGTACTATTTTAAAAAATAATAAAAAATTATTATTATATGCTATAGTGCTATAGAAGCCTATAATCTACTTAAAAAAGTCAATATATGCGCCTTGTCGTTGTCACATCCCTAATCCCACCAGTTAACGGTTAATATTCAGTTAACGAGAGGCAGTTGTCTGGGAAAATAAAACTGAAATGAGCATCCCTAATTCTCAAATTATTTCATTCTAAAATTGTAGAATTCATTCCAATTAATCAATTATAACATTTGGAACTCTTAATCTTACATTAGATTAAAACAAAGATGAAATACTAACATCCTCTAATAAAACCAGAATTATTTTTATATGGCATTTGACAAATTATTGATCAATTGATCAAAGGTTGTGTTGTACATCCAATAAGATGATGAAATGGACTGTCAATAAATATTAAACCATAAAAAGAATACTTAAAAACAAAGACTTTATTTATTTATATTTAAAAACAAAGGTTCTTCACAACCAGTCAAAGTAAATCTGATTAATTAAAAAAATGTGGCGCAAATATTATACAGTGCAATGTACTTCTAATAATACAAACAAATTAAAATAAATATACATGATAATTATAAAATACAAACATAATGAATTAGCTTTATAAGGTACATTAATCTTACATTATACATGAATGTAAATCAATTATGCTTTTCTTTTTCATTCTCTTAAAAACTGTTTAACACATTTTAATTAGTTATCTTTTTTTAAATAATTTTTCTTATTTGTTTTATACTTGTCACTTTTATTCCAGTTTATGTAAAGCACTTTGAATTGCCACCGTGTATGAAATGTGCTATATAAATAAACTTGCCTTGCCATGTTCATGATTTTTGTTAATTAGATTTTTTTATAGCTGATATTAATTTTATTCAAATGATTTCTTATACTGTAGGTCTCTGTTTACAAATGATCTTTCTGTGCTCATAATAGAAGTCATTTTAAATTTCTGTTTCTGCAATGCATCTACTTTTTCTGCATCAGTTTAGGACAACGCATCCACTTAGCATACTAAGTAGCGCACTAAATGTACGCTGCTCCCCAAAACATTCTTCAAGTGTTCACTGAAACTCAACCCTCCGAACAAACGATTGTTTCTTTGTTTAGTGGCATCTGATGCACATTACATTTAAATTGTGTGGCTTTTTCCTGCATTTCCCAATCATTCTGAAGCAATTAACTCTCTCATGAACAGAAACCTTGCGGTGAAAGAACAATCAGCCACGTTACATCTATAATTACAAAATCAGTCTGACGAACCCTTCAATAATTCAAGCAGACGGCTAAAAATCTCTACCAAGAAGGCATCTCAATTATCAATATTCTCTTTAAAATAACAGCCAAGCAGGAGAGGATTTCAACCCTCATTTGTTATTTGCAGAATAATAATAATATTAATAATAATGTTATATTTAGTGCACACCATTAGACTTGAATAATTCTTCTGAGTCTAGCGTATGCATGAGTTAAACCCTCAGTGTTTAACGCTTCACATTACTTAGATCAATACTATTGAACACACTACTTTAATCCCTTATTCAAAAACCATGAGGCAGAATTACACATTAATGAAACCATAATGAGACGACCAGAAACGGCAAAAAAAAAAAAAAAGCGCAGCCACTGTACGCCACCGAAAACACCGATGAACCATCCAGATGCAACATCAGAAAACAACCGCACTTTTTTGGCCAACAAACAAGCAGTACGTATATATCTGACGGCCTTCTGCTCCTCTGCGGTAGACCCTGACAGGAGCCAGCTTGTCCGGCCTTCCCGTGTTGCTCCCATGGGATGAAGAATCAGCCTATGTAGACAGCGACACAAAGGCCAGAGCTCCATCAGCAGGTGGCTCCACGCAGAAAGGCCTGTTAAAGAGGCTTTTTTTTGCAGCAAGCTTAGGCCGTCCTCTGGGGTATCGGGCCTTGCTGGAGGGATACAGAGAGCAGGGTTTGTGGGGCCGCTAATAGCACCTCCTTTCAGCGGCAGGATGGATTACAATGGGCCCTCTCTGAGCTAAAGCAAACACCTATCACAACAATGGGGTCACGGCGGGCAGATGTCTGTGGTGTTCGAGACTGCACATTCACACCCCCTCACACGTATTAAAAAAAAAAAAGTGTCTATATTTATACAATCAGGTCTGCAGCTCATGGAAAAATGCATAATTGACATGAAGGTGTTTAAAGTATTTGCCGCTCAAAGGTTTGGAATAATATACAGTTGAAGTCAGAATTATTCGCCCCTCCTGGGAATTTTTTTCCCCATTTTTCAAATATTTCCTAAATGACGTTTAACAGATCAAGGAATTTGTAACAGTATTTCCGATAATAGTTTTTCTTCTGGAGAAAGTCTTATTTGTTTTATTTTGGCTAGAGTAAAAGCAGTTTGAATTTAAAACCATTTTCAAGTCAAAATTATTAGCCCTCTTGGGCCATTTATTTTGATTGTCTACAGAACAAATCATCGATATACAATGACTTGCCTAATTACCCTAACTTGCCCAATAAACCTAGTTAAGCCTTTAAATGGCACGTTAAGCTAAGTACTGGTATGCTGAAAAATATTTATTAAAATATTTCCTGTCATCATGGCAAAGATTTAAAAAAAAATCAATTAGAAATGAGTTATTAATGTTATTAAAGTTATTATGTTTAAAAAAATGTGTTGAAAAAATCTTTGTGTTAACCCCTTCGGACCCTGGGTCCATTACAATGGACATCACATGCCAGCCCATGTTTTTTGTGGTTCCTGAGCATTTCATTAATTTAAAGCCTGCAGTCCATGAGAGTGGACAACTGTCATCCAATCAAATGGTGGTAAGGCTCAGCATGTTGTAATTTGAAAAAAAATCCACTACACTAAAAAGCAGCATGGCATCACTTCACTCCAGACTCAGACGAACGCCACATTTACAATGGTTTTATTCAGATTTGTTGATATGTTGATAGGATTTGATTTGATATATTGTATAAAAAAAGAGGGATTGCACTAATTAAAGTTTAAAATCTTCTGTAACATTGCAAGCCTTAGATCAGGATATTTTAGCAGATGGAAATATCTCAGATGAAGACATTATGTGGAGGGATGAGGAAGATAAAGATAAAGTTTGTTATAAACAAGGTGCAATCTATACAACAAAAACCTCAAAATTAAAGTAAAAATGTAAAAATCTTAATGTTTGTGATTTTGAAAATACATTTCAAGATTATAGCAGCAATCACATATGTTTTTTTTTTAAACATATAAAAAATTTTTTTTTATATAATTATTTTATGTTGGTATAAAGTAGATTATTGGTAACACTTTATTTTACATTACTTACTATCGTCATCACATGATTCGTAATTGCATTCAACCAACTCTAAACCTATTCATAAATGCATATTGTTTAATATAATACTCAGTACCAACATATATAGGTACACTGTACACTGTAACAAAAATGCAAGTTGTTGTCCCAACACAAATCGATTAAGTCAACCTAACAAATTTAACTGGATTGAACATACTGAAAAACAATTAAGTTGTCCCCCCCAAAAATTTAAAGAATTGTGTTTTCAACTTATTTTTAATTAGTTTGAACCAGCAACACAAATATTTTTAGTGTAAAAAGACTTTTTTAGGCCAGATCTTTTTAAATGTTATGTGCTGTTAAAGACAAAAGTATTATGAATCCTTGATGTTCTCTTCTTCTTAAAGTTGGAAAAAATTAAACTGTCTATAGAGATTCATCTAACCAGCTAAAGAAAATCTGTGACCCATTTAGAAAATATATCCAAGAACATGTTTTATTGTCAAATATAGACCAAGTCTTTGTTCCAGCAAATAGATTTTTTTTCATTCCTAAGTGTAAAGTATTGTATTGTGTGATACACATTGTACAATTGTAGTTTTTGTTTAGCCACATTATTATTTACCTTTTTATTTGTTGGTATGTTTTTTTTTCCTCATTGTTTGCACCCAAGTTGATACTATCTATACTTTTTTAAATATAATTGTTTTGGGGTTTTTTTACTGTACAGTTTAGCCCTCCTTTGAAATTTTATTTATTTTTCAAACATGATGCTTAACATGTTATTTTCACAGTATGTCCTATTATATATTTTAAATTTTTTCTTTTTTTTTAAGAGTAAGAGTCTTATTTCCTTTTGTTTGGTTTAGAATAAAAAAATGATCCTTTAAATCGCAGAGTGGAGTTTTCAGCCTCATAACTCAAAAGTTTTTAGTTCTATATTGATTGTGTTTTAAATCGGTTAATGTTAGTTAAAATGTTGTTTAAAGGTATTAAGATAAAGGTAAAGATTTGCTTTTAAAACATTTGCACTTATTTTTAAAGTATTTGCTAAATTAAATTTACCTAAACAGAAAAATTTTAGAGAGGAATTAAAAATTTTAAAGTATGTTTTTAAGGGCCTGACTCAGACTTATTTCTCTAATCTTATTAGTGTTAAAATATCTGGCAGATGTTTAAGGTCACTGAACCAAAAAGTGCTAATCGTTCCAAAATCCAAAATTTAAGAAAAAATGAGATTGAGCTTTCTCTGTAGTAGGTCCTAAAATGCGGAATGGGTGTCCATTAGAACAATTTCCAATAAAACTACACCTCCTAATAAGAGCTTTTAAATTGGGAGAAAATGTATCCTATTGTATGCTTTATGGCATGTTGGATGTATTCTATGTTGTTTTATCTGTTGCTGTCTATTTTTGATCATTTTTGTTTTAGGTTTGTACAGCACAATGGTCAACAACTGCTGTTTTATTGCACTTTACAAACTAAACTAAACACTGCAAGTAAACGTACATTTTTAATTACAGTGCACAATTAAATAGCTTTTATTTTCAATTAAAAATATTAAAATATGGAATTAATATTAAAATACCAGCATCATATCGCTTAATAATTCAATTTTATGTTAATTTCCTTATACAAAACCAAAATGTTATGGTTTTGAAACAGCTCAAATGCACAGTTGCAAGTACAAAGAAGTATTGTGTGACATTTTAAGTAGAATAAATAGTATTTTCTTGAAAAACATACTGTGTATGATCGGTTAAGTTTACTTAAACATTAAAGAGGACAACTTTCTTAGAGCGTAATCATCTCTAATATTTAAAAATCTAATTGATAATTACTGAATATTTTTTTATATATCTCACAAGCCAATAAATGCTAATAAATTCAAAATAAAAGCACCATCATAAGTATGAATTAAATTTTAAAGCAATCAAATAGAAAACAAGTTATTTTAAAGAGTGATACAATTTCAAAATATCACAGCATTTTTGATTAAATAAAATAGACCGAGTTAGCAGTAGAGAATTTCTTTCAAAAACATTAAACAAACCATAATGACTCCAAAGTTTTGACCGGTAGTGTACACAATCGAGGATGGCCAAAATTACATGCCATTTAGATGAAAGGCTATTAGAAAATTAAGCCTAATGAGACCGACCGTTTGCTTTCACCCCGAAAAAAAACATGCACGCTAATTATCCAATTAAAGAAAGCTTCTTTCTCGCTCAGGACGAGACTTTCCCTCTCATAAAAAGAGCAACGTATCTGGAAGCCAAACTCCGGACTTGGTCTGGCAAAGTTGTGGCAGGCATTTAGAAAGTGATGGGGGTATTAATCATGTATGAAGTCAGGCCCACTTCTGCTCCCTTTGGGGCGAGTCTGGCTGCTGCGCTTCAGTCCAGGCCAGAGTTACAGCGAGCAGCACAGGAAGTCAAGAGAACTCAGCAGGACTTCCTTTCTCAGCATCAAAGAGCTCAGCCATATTTCACCTGACACGCAACAAGCTGAGAGGAGTCAAACACCTACTTCTCTCTTATTAGGAGAATGACATCCTGCAGGTTACAATTGAACTGTCACTTATACAGGTACTGCTTCACGTGTAAAAAAAAAAAAAAAAAAAAAAAAAAAGCCACGTTTTACTATGAGAACAATCATAATTACTTTATATATTTAATGAGATGAGCATGAAACAAGAGTATTTTCATTTCTGAAACTGCTGAGAAGTGTTAAATACAGGCAGAAAATTCAGCACAGGATTGAGTAACATTTGACTAAATAGAATAATGTGTACTTCCTCTGAAACATTTCACTGCTGTGCTTTAATTCTTCTACTAATTTTTAAATGCTAATTCATTCTAAATATATTTACTTTAATAGGACATTTCAATATCTTACAGTGGTGTGTGATATTTGCTGTATATGATAATATTGTTATTGCTGCATTCATGAAGCCTTTTAAAATGAATCTAGAATGCTCCTATTATTCAACATATGAATGCAAAATGTTAGTAGAATATCACACAAACAAGACTGATGTTTTCTGAAACATCCATGCATGATCACCATTGTGATATTGATTTAATACAACAGTTCCATTAAAATGAATCTAATATCGAGCTACACTTTGAGAAACAACATTGTCTTTTTATTTTATCAATGAAAACATTTGTTTTAACAGGTCCAAAAATACTGCAATGGATTTCCAAGTATTTCAGAGCAAATCCTACACTCTAGTGTACAGTAATACCAATATTATATTGTATTCCTATTGTACTTAATGCAACAAAACAACAGATAAATGTAATACTTCTGTCCTTTGCAGCCCTGTTTTAAGCCATATTAAATTATACATGACTTAAAGGAAACTGATACAAATTTTTTTTCACTATATAACTTATATCATCTGCTATTTATATACTATTGTTGTTACATGATGTACCCTTATATTGTATATGTACATGCATCTGTCTATCTATCTGTTTATCTATCTATCTAAGGTGAGAATTACAGGGATGTTTAGGGGGGGATTTATGAATGATGCCACCGGAAGGACGTGAAAACAACATGTATGGGGAGGGGGGGGGGGGTGTCAGTCCTCTAAATAGTAAGAAATAGTTAGCTTTGATGTGCATCTTAAATACTATAGAGTGCTTCCCACACATAGACTTTACTTGGGCGGCCCGCCCAGGTATATTGACGGCCAAGTATATTTTTTTTGTATCTGTTCAAGAAAGCCAAGCATGTAATGGTGTACAAATGGTGTACATTTGCCTTATTTAAATCATCTACACTTTTATTCTAATAATTATTATCATTTTTAGCAATATTGTCTGTTTTCATTCCCTTTTTCTGTTATTTATTTATCATTTGCTGTGTATTTTATTCATTTAATAATTACATACTTTATACATGTCTAAAATGCTTTGGTAACACTGTAAATGTCATTCCAATAAAGCAGATGGATGGATGGATGGATGGATGGATGGATGGATGGATGGATGGATGGATGGATTTACCTGTCAGTGGGTGCACATGGCACCTAAATAGCATAAAACTAAGAGAAATAGTGGATTTCTTTTATTTTAACAGCCTTTTTAAAATAACATTAACCCATTGAAAAGAAAAGTTGTATAACAGTGTCACACTAAATACAAATATAGTTAAAAATCACATTACGTTTTTGTTTGTCGCATGTACTGTAGATAACCATTAATGTGATGTGGGTAAAAAGTGTGTTTCAATCCGGCTATACCACTGCAAATGTGGGAACCTGCTATATTACTAATTAAATAATAGATCATATAAATGTACATCTGACCACCCATAATGGATTACACCATTGTGAATAAATTAATCTAAGCCAATACACACGGTAAATGTTCAAAAAAAACTTTTCCTAATATTTACTAATATTACTAATTACATAATAGATCATATAAATATACATTTGATGCTTAGTTTGTATAGTTTGACCAACAGTAACTTTGGAAATTGCTAAATCACAGGATATTGTACGTCAGAATACACAAACTATACCACAAAACACTGAAATATAATATTAATAATAATGATAATAATATTATTATTATGTTGCTTTAATAAAATAGATGTCATTTTATTTAATTCACTGAAGCATGTATTACACAAAATAACACTACCGACAAGTTGACTTCCCTGATTGTCAATGTATAATTCGCACCCTCCATCTATCTATCTATCTCATAATTTTTTATTTTATTTTCCTTTTTTTTTTTTACATTTAAATTCAGTTTATTTTAGTTTAGTTTTTGTGCACTGTAAAACCTGATAAGTTAACTGAATGGTTTGCCGCAATCATTTTACTCAAACAGTTTAAGTTTTGAAACAAAATGGTTTGAGTACTGTAAACTTATATATTGTGTCACATACACATATGTCATTTGTGTTGATATCATCAAACTTTAAGAGTATTAGTAACTTAAACATTTTAACTTCAGTTATCAATCACTACTAGTTGAATTAACTTAAACAAATTAAATCCAAACAACTATATAGCTACTCAAATGGTCTGGTTTTCCTTCTAGCATTAGAGTTAACACAAAAAATACTATTAATTCATTTATAAATCATTCAATTAGAGTTCTGCTTAATACTGTATAATGAGTTTATAGGTTACTATAACTCTTTTTCATTGAGTCAAAGTAACTTTTAAAAAAATTATAAGTTAAACTAACAAATTTTATTTAGTGATTTTCACTGTTGGTTTTACAGTATATGTTTGGTTTTGGTTTCTGTAGTGTTGAAAATTCCTAAAAACAATAAAGACCGTGTTAATAAAAATGATTAAACTGATCCTGCTTATTTTGTCACTTCCTTCATTCCTCTACATAACATAAAAGACAATATTAAAACTCCGCTTCAAACTACTGCCCTCATTCAGACCTTCAATAATCTGCTTCTACATTACCTTATTCGAGCATGATTGCGGTTAGTGTTACTCTGACACGTTCTCCAATTTACCTTGGATACAGAAGCAAAACAAACCCCAAACATAAAGCCAGATCGCACATCCAGACGCTGCCCCGCCGAGCCTCTCGCAATCTCTACACCACAGTGACTTCAACAGCATCTCTAAGCTCATCTAATCAAGCACGCTCCTCCTGATCTGAGCCAGTAGTTTTTAATACAATCACAGAAGATCATCACGTGTGGAAGTGAGGGCCTCTCTGCTGCTCCAGCTCCACAGCTGCACCTACTGGTAAAGCACAAGTATGATCCGCAAACCCCCTGCGCAGCTCAACTGGGAAAACAGATGAAAGCAGCGTAGTCCGACTGTAATACAAGCAATCGGTGAACAATTTCACACTGAACCACATCAAGTTCATAAAAAAAAAAAAAAAAAAGGTCTGCATGTTTATTTACCGTCCACCTTTCACTTGAACACGTCAAGCTTTCATCTCGGACCAAAGCGTTGGAGAATTTTTTTTAAACTCCAGCTCATTTCATCTTCACCTCGACTGCATCTTCCAGTGCCGGCGGTCCTATACTGTTCCGAGATCAGAGGTTAAAGACAGGTTATTTTCACACTCCCACACCACCCCCTCCATAATTCAGAGGAGCGCAGCAATTTTACAGGTGCAGGATGTCTCTGAAACGACTTAACTGCCTGCGCCCGGGCCAACGGGGGCAGAGAAAATAGGAGCTTAATTGTCCCCTGGCACTTCTGAGAGACTACCCAAATGGCACTTTGTTATTGTATCCTTTTCTCCCACAGCTCTCTCTCCTCCTCGTACTATTTTCTTAGTCCTAATGGGAGCGGGTCACACAGTGCAGCACTCTGTCCAGAGACGGTAACTCTGTCTGTCACCGACTTTCATATGGCGGAGGAGAGCAGAAGTTTGAAAAGCTGCCTGACACCTTTGACGTGGGCAGCGGTAATGGGAGCTGATGCCCACTTGTCAGCCGAATGACACGGTAAGCGGTGTTGTCACAGATCAGGTGGGGAGTTTTATGCGAAACGATGCCTTCCATTTACTTGCCGATGACCTTCCCAAGTTCTCTGCCTGCCGTGGCCGACTAGATTAAATTTAATATCTCTATGTGGGCTTTTTATCACCTTGGAATTATGCGCCGTTTCCCACCCCACCTCTTTATCACCTCAAAAAAGTTCAGGCCTCGTGATGAGCTGAAACTTTTATGGAACTGTTTAAGCCCATTAATGAACAGTGCCGCTTCAGGTGAATGCAAAAGAACGTGCAAATACAAAGAGGAAAGAGTGTGTTGGGAAGTAAACACTCTTGAGTCGGGGGTCTTATTGGTATGCGTATGTGTGAATCCTGAAGAGTGGCACTGGCCTTGCTTGCTTGGTTGGGACTCGAGGAACTTTAAACAGGAGTGTGTGTGTGTGTGTGTGTGTTTTTTTTAAAGAAGCATGTTGCATCAGTGTGAATTGTTAGCATGAGATGAATATTCCAACATCTCCTTGTGCTGTTCAACTCAATTCTGCTCTTTGCAAACATCGCTGGTTTATTTTTTAGCAACAGGCGAGCACTGTTTACAAATGGGTAAACAAATGTAATTGCATGTCTGTTGACACTTCTCTTGCATACGTATGCGTTTACCAGAACCCAGTTAAATCTGGGAAAATATGAAGTCGTCAAATAAAATTAACCCTGTGTGGTTAGACTCTGCCAAATGAAGCCGGATCCTTTCTGTTTACCAAACACTACAATTACCTCCTGATCACCGCATTCAGTTGGCCATGATGTATTACTTCCCCTATTCAAAATGATTCAACTATCCATCAAACACGGTCTTGTTTGAAGTTGGTCAACTGCTAATTTCAGCTTGGTTTAATAGGTCAGAACTGCTCAACATGACAGAGCTTAAAACAGAGTTTTCTGAAGCTTGAGGAACATTCTTGCCAATACTGCCAGCAATAATTATTTTTGTATTATAGCCAATATTATAGCCGATAATGTCAACATCAAAATTCGATTTCATTTTGTCCTTATGATCTAAAACAAACTTCTTATTAAGGGACAAACTTTCGCCTAAACTTTTTCTTATTAAGGGACAAAAAGCAAACTTGATTGAGGAAATTTCCTAATTTATTTGCTGATATTTTAAAATAACTAGAAAACGTTGCTTTAAACATGATGCAGTATCATTTTTAACATTTTATAATGAACACATTATAGTAAAAACATAATTCCATTTCTAACACAATAGAGTTCAGTGCTGAATACACTAGTCGAGCTGCTCCTGATATCACCTTGATTTCCTCACTGAAGTCTTGTGCATTGTCTTCTATCAGTCAAGTGACAGTATTTACATTTTTAAAAGTCTGAGGAGCTACCAAAAATGTTGTAAATTAATCAATTAAGCAAAGAAACAACAGGTTACAATAAATTTCAAATGATGATCTTTGTCAAAGACGGTCGCCCCATCCAGCTCTCCATCATTCACCCTCTCTTTTCAGATCGGATGGTGGGCCAAATTAAAGGTTACCATGGGCCAACATTGGCCTGCAGGCCCTACTTTGGGCACCTCAGATCTAAAACAAAACAGACAAATGTAAATCGCAATAAAAAAATAAAAAAAAATTAGAGAGATATGGAAACCCAAATGAATACAAATTATCCAGTTATGGATGTATATAAAAAAATTTAAACATGAAGCTGTATGTATGACTGCCAAATATATATACTGTACATACATTTATACAGTGCCATGCATAAATGAGCATAACCCTCACAGATCTCTCTTTTAAATGTACATTTTCTATAGGATGCTATACAATATTTTATCTGTGCAAATACATTAGACAGCACCAAAACCAAATCTGGAGCTAATCTAACAAAATGAATTTAAGATATCGGACCAAAAACGTGTACACCCCAAATAATATGTTAGGGAAAAATATTAAATAAGAGGAAAAATCCAGAGAAACAAATAAAACATAAAATTTGGTTTAAATGTTGTAGTTTTTGCGACAATTTGAATGCGACAATTTGAATTTAAATCTATTATATTTCTAATGATGTCAGATGACCACACTCATATTTTAATGAATATAACTGCTTAATAAAAAAAGCACCAAAATATATTAATTATATTCTGTGAGAAATTGATAAAAATATTCATTTTTAAAATGAGGTGAACCCATTAATGCTGTATATATTATAGTAAAATAATATGTAAAACAGAATGTGCTTTTCTAAACTATAATGTTTTATTATTATTATTATTATTATTATTATTATTATGTTGTTGTTGTTGTTGTTGTTAATTGCTCTTCCATTTTATATGTTTTAACAATAATAAAAAAAAAAATGTGAGGTTGCACGGTGGTGCAGTGGGTAGCATGTTGTAACGATTCACCTGACTCATGATTCGATACGATTCACGATACTAATCTCATGATTCAGTTATGATTTTTTAACAAAATCTATGTTTTTTGGCATAAGCCAAGATCTCTGCACATTTACAATGCCCCCTGCTGATGAAAAAACTCTTTCACTGGGGATTAAGATGGCTGGTGTGGAGAGGTAAGCCTTTCCTAAAGCAGAGAGCAGTGTGTACAGAGGTGGTCAATAGGTCCTCTGGACTGGCCACTGGCATAAAATACTGATTATAAAATTACTTATTATATAGTAGGATAGAGACAGGAGTTGAACATGATTATGAAGGTGAATGATTAATATAACTTGTATAACTAATTAGTATAAGTATCAGTGTGATACACTTAATAAGAGATAATCTTGAACATTTTTAAATATTTAATAAAAATAAGCAAATTATTAAAATATGCATGAACACATTTTTAAAAGAGTGGGTAAAAATAATCTATCTGGTTCTTTAACAGCACAGCTTTCTCTTTCAGTCTGAAAAACATCTTCACATTTTTGCTATGAAAACACTGATGCACCGTGTGATCCCCATAGCACTCGTCAAGAACAAGTGGATCTGCAAATCATCTGGTCCGCGTGGTTGGCTTATTAAGTTATTTTGCATATAGATGTCTGTGACAATAGTTTTTCACTGTGTTGACGGTTTATGTGCGTCATATTCAATGTTCTGTTAATGTAGGAAAGCGTCTTTTTGCAGTATTTGCACTTCACCGGTGTCATTTTACTCTGCCGCCCCACCTCTTGTTCACTGCTGATGTGCAAGTAAAGTGAGCTTTCGCCAGTAAACACGGTGCCCCCTGTGTTCAAAAAATGCATTGTAATTCGTTCAACATTTGTATCGATTTGAATCATCACATATTTTAATTGATTTTTAACTGACTCAGTGAATCGCTATATCCCTAATTGTGAGAAATGGTTAATGTATTTCACAGGGTTCCTAATGAAGTTTTTGATAAACTCTTGATAAGTTGTTTGTAAATTGAAAAAGTTCTCAGACTTTAAAAATGTATTTTGACCATTAAAATTTTGTTAAATTTAAAAACTGTCATAAAATACAGAAAAATTATGAGGTAAAAATTAGAAATTAATATTTAAAAATATTTAACTGAATTTAGGAAATAAATCTTTCACACACTGCAAGACATGCTTTTCTCACTTAGATTTTTTGTCTTGTTTCTAATCTAAATATCTAAACATTCTTAAATCAAGAAGAATTTTCTAGACAAGCAAAACATATTATCTTATGTTTAGAAATATGAATTAATTAATTATAAAATATAATTAAGTGAGTTTTTCCTTAAAACAAGCAAGATAATCTGCCAATGGTGTAAGCAAAATAATAATGTCAAAAGGAAAATCAAGATTATTTTGCTTACCCCATAGGCAGATTATTTTGCTTGTTTTAAGGAAAAACTCACTTAATATTGGCATATTAATTCTAAAAATAGGACAATTTGTTTTGTTTGTCTAGAAAATTCTTCTTGATCCAGGTAAGAAATGCATTTTTTGCAGAGTAGAGCCAAAAAAAGTACATTAAAACTCAACCAATGTCAAACAATAACCGACAAGTCACCAATATAATCCATGTCCCAACTCATAATACAATATTTATGTGAGAGGGAGCAGTTTTTGTAGCCTCAGTTAATTTTTATCATTGTCTGACATGAAACACTATTTACAGATCCCTACAGAATTAATCACTTTTCACCCCTGTCCTCATCCAATCGTGAACGAAACATGCCTTAACAAAAAGCAGTCCCACATCATAAACATACTTTCTTGCACTCCTTCACTCCTCAGAAGTGACAGAAACACTTGAATAATGATGTCATTATTGGAGTTATGAGTCACAGCGGCCCAGCAGATGAAGGGCTAAACTTAGCGCTAGCATCACGGTCGCTCAATGTAAGCTGACACTAAGAGAGCCCTTCACGTCTGCTTTGGGCACTGCGGATCTTGTCGGTGGGACTTTGATGAGGTCAGAATCCGCCACCTTTCGCTGGATGTGCATGTTTTGGAGCACAACGACTGGGAAAACAATTGCTCATGACTGATTTTTCCTTCCCCCCCCACCACCACCACCACCATAATCAAGCCCATGTGCCTTTCAACAAGCAGCAAATCTCCATGCGTTCCACTCTCAAGCTGATTAAAGCACCAACCTTCACCTGCTCTTCATTACTGCGGACAGGAAAAGCTAAAGTGAAATAAGTTAGCACCTGTATGTTCCAATTCGCCCTGTTTTCTGCGTGTGTGTATATATAACTTTTGAGTGCATTGAGCTGACAGTCTTATAAATGATGGGGTTTGTGCACGGGTACTCAAGTGAGCTGGAAATAGAGCAGAAACTTCCTGTGCAGGATGAATTATGGGCTAAGAAGGAAACGGGTTATTTGTAACCGCGAAAGAATAGGCAATGCATTCAAAATAATAAAATAACAGCTAAACTAAATACTCACTACATCCAAGTTTAAACAGCGGCCTACGGTAATCTAATAGATTGGATAATGAAGTTACACAGCTCTGTTGGCAAAATTACTGTGTGAAAAGATGTACGATGCTGGAACGGTGTGTTTAGGTGACCGATCCTGGGTTTGGAATGGAGGCCATTAACACGCACAGCTCTGAGCAACATTTAACCAATTTGGCAAATTATCTTCAGGGCTGTTTTATAAGTTGTCCTCATTATATGCTAGGGCATAGTGTGCGAGTTCCTGTGCCCATTTCCATACATTACAACGCTCCATTCCCAGCGCAGCATGGAGGAAGCACCTGTTGGGATCCCCACGGCCTCTTTCCACCCAGCTGACCACTTTCATCCCTCCACCGCCTCACAAAACAGGTGGTTTCCTTCAAACGGCACTCTTTTACTCAGCGAAGGGGTGAAGCTGGTGAACTGCTGGACATGAGGAACCCCCAGCTAAGGCCCTGGGAGAGCACTTCTCAACACGTGTTTAATACGATCACAGCTTATTTACTCCTCGGTGAGATACAGTTGTTCCAACTCTAAACAAGCGGTCGAGGTTTTAAAAAAAGAGATGTCTGTTTCGTCGACAGAGGGGTTAAAGTTAATTCGATCGGGCATGTGTACTCTCCACAGAAAGGGGAAACATCTGCATTCAGTGGCATGGCCCCATTTGTTGCAATTTTGGGTCTCATTTCCATTTGCAAGAAAGATAACTGCTTGCATATGGAAGCAATAGATAGAAGAGGTCAATGCAATTTCTTGCACTTGAGGGAAAAAATCCTTATGCAGTAATCTTAGTTGGCGGAGGACGAAACAAAGACCTTGTGATAATGGGCACGCCAGTGTGAGGAGCACAGGGAGATCTAGTTACTGAACTTATAACTGATCGGGTAGAATGGCATAATGTTTGAGAGATGCAAAAATTCTGCACACACATTCAAAGCAAAGAACAGGATCAGTGTAAAATTCTGTAAACGAATGCAGTTGTTACTAAAGTCGCCTATTGGAAATAAGAGCATTATGGAGCAACATCAAAATGACAAAACACCTAGGCTAATTCTTTGGTTTTTCTTAATTTTTTTATAAGTCGGTGGTATGGTGGCTCAATGGTTAGCACTGTTGCATTACACCAAGAAGGTCGCTGGTTTGAGTCCTGGCTGGGCCACCTGGCATTTCTGTGTGGAGTTTGCATGTTCTCCCCATGCTTGCGTGGGTTTCCTCCAGGTGCTCCAGTTTCCCCTATAGTCCAAAGACATGCGCTATAAGTGAAATGAATAAAATAAATTGGCCGTAGTCCATGAGTGTGAATGCAAGAAAGTATGGGTGTTTCCCAGTACTGGGTTATAACAGGAAGGGCATCCACTCAGCAAAACATATGTCAGAATATTTAGTGGTTCATTCCGCTGTGGCGACCCCTGATAAATAAGGGACTAAGGGCGTTTTACAACTGCAAAGCATTACCTGATAGATCATTGATAATATTTCTGGAGGATGATGTCGCAGTTTAGCTAAATTAATTCATGCCTCCTCCTGAAGTGATTTGCGATGCACCTTAAAACGCTGTTTTCCAGCCACAGCCGTGCTTCATTCTCGAAATGCATAGTTTGTCTAAAGTGATGTATACAAACTGTATACCATGACCAGGGATACAATCAGCCAGCGCAGTCATCCCTCCATAGTAAAAAGCGACATTTTGTGTCTGCCGGTTTGTTTACCTGCCGGAGTTCTATTGGTGTTTTCCCGCATGTTAATTCTGACCAATCGAAAAGCAGTTCAAGAAATATATTTCAATATTATCCGGTCGATGAGTATGAGGATTTTGTTTCTTTTCAACTGGTTCGGACCAAAGCAATCAGTGTGGAGTGAAAAGGACCCAAAAACGTATACTATGTATGCATACAACATATGCTATACTATGCATCATTTGTTGCCCTTGGTCCGGACCAAATGAACTGAGCCACAAATGTGAAAGCACCCTAAGTCAAAGGAATATTAATGGATGTATGAATGAAAATGGATGAAATAAAATATGTTTAAAATGATATAACTATAATCTACAAATCACTGTGATGCAAAAACTGCACTATAATGCAAAGCTACATAAAAAAAGATTAAAAAAAAAACATTAAAAAAAAAAAAAAAAAAATTCAAGTGAAGCCACAATATAACATGAAAATGTAAAATAGTCATTACATAAAAAAGATGCACTAAATCGGGGGGGGGGGTGTTTGGCAACCCTCCACTGCAAAACTACAATGGAAAACAGCCTCACTATTAAGCAAAACTCATGTACACTGAAGGCTACCAATTCTGCAGAAAGGTTCTGAGAGAAAAAAAGAACTTTACAGATAATTATAATTGCAATTATAGAGAACTTTTACCTCAAAGAAGCCGTCATTAGGAGAAGTTAAACCTCCAGCTTAAAACTGATATCAAAGTCACTGGAGAGCAATTACGCATGTAGCCTGACTAGTTAGAGGATTTCCCCCCCAACATAATGCCAGGACTTTTGAGGGAAATCTAATTGAGCATCTCTTTGTGTGATTATTTATGATCAGAAAGCAGCAGAACATCTAGAGAAGATTTTCTAGGGTCTGATGTGAATGATTAAGTGAGTGATCTTTTTGGATTAATTATGACCACGCATAATAAGCGTCTCTTCATTTGGGAGGGCCCTATTATACGGATGGTCTTGGAACATTAAAAATGGCTTTGAATCAAAATTGCGTTCTGAATCACGGGTTAGGATAATGAACCGAGGTCTTCGAATTAAAGGCCCCTTTGCAGAGTTATGCATTACAGCACAAAAACCCAATGTGGCAACAATTCTGGCTCTCTTCCTGGGTATTTATTACAAAAAAAGATTCACCACTTACACCCTCTAAATTTATCCCAGTTCTTCACTCCTTCAGAGATGGATTATGATGGAAACTAGTGCTACAATTAGCAGGAGTTTTTTGTGGGAAAGATAAATGCACTTTTTCCCCCTCCAAGCTTTCAGATGGCCCTTATTCCTCCAGAGTAGAGGTCAGGCTCTCATTTCCTGTAGCTGGGGTAGGAACAGGCTGAGGGCCTCAAAACTCCCTTGGGAGTCCGAGCGGCCCTCCAGGACTAACAGCACGTACTTCGGCACCGACGCCACCCAGAGGTGGAACACCAGTCAGCGCCAATCCCATAATGGGCACAGTGTGCACAGACAGAACTCATTAGCCCCAATCTGTGAATGTGTTTAACAGATACCCTGGGCTCTCCTTCCTCTCATAATGACTCATTAATTAAGTGTTTGTGTATCTAGAGGAATTAGGCAGACTGCAGTCATGAATCACAAGAACAATCAGTCATGTATCGGTGGTTTGATCTTTTAAAAAAAAAAGCCCACAAGAGAATGGCATCTTCCAACAAGCGCACTTCACCCAATTTTTAAAATACACACACCTCAGATGCTCTGAAAACCCTGTGGACTTTATCACGACAATGTTTCCACATGAATGTGCCATATATTATTATCTGTTTGGCTTGAAACTGAAAACAGAGCAGCCAATGGTAGACTTTTTAAGGGATAGTAACAATTCAAATGTGCTGTTTCTTTACTCACCCTCAAGCCATCTAATATGTAGGATTTTTTCCTCCTCAGAAGAACAATAAAGAACCCTTTGTGTT
Organism: Danio aesculapii; assembly: GCF_903798145.1. Lineage (NCBI taxonomy): Eukaryota > Metazoa > Chordata > Actinopteri > Cypriniformes > Danionidae > Danio > Danio aesculapii. Next base: position 35,762,016 of record NC_079443.1, read on the forward strand.
GAAATCATGGTCCTTCGAGATTCATTAAAGGCAAGTCAATGGCTACTATCCCTTTAAGAAAAAAAAAACACATACATACAGGCAAAACCAGCAGCTAGCTCTCAGCAACTCTCATATGGTTGCCAACTGAAGCTAAGCAAAGCAGTGCTCGGTCATTACCTGGATGGGTGACCACATGGAAAAACTAGGTTGCTGCTGGAGGTGGTGTTAGTGAGGCCAGCAGGGGCCTCTCAATCTGTGTGGGTCCTAATGCCCCAGTATAGTGAAGTGGACTTTATACTGCTCGGTGAGCACCGTCTTTCAGATGAGATGTTATATGGAGGTCATGACTCTGTGGTCATTAAAAATCCATGTCCTTAGAAAAAGAGAGGGGGTTTAATCCTGGCATCCTAGCCAAATTTGCCCACTGACCTCTGTCCATCACCATCCCCATACTATAATTAGCTACATCAATGTCTCCGCTCCACCAATCAGCTGGAGTATGGTATGCGCTCTGGCACAATATGGATGCCGTCGCATCATCCAGGTGGATGCTGAACACTGGTGGTAGATGAGGAGATTCCCCCCAATGTGTAAAGCACTTTGAGTGTCCAGAAAAGCACTATATAAATGAAAGAACTTATTAATTTTTATTAACACATTATTAATAGAAGTGGCTTCTTAAGATACATTGAGGTCCACCATTTACAACATAAAGACAACTCTTTGTTACCTTTAATTTACAGCCTCAGGTGAACTTTTTTATAGTTCCTAGAATTATTAGTGGGATTACCCACTTTTCAGCATGTGTGCACTGCAGGAACTAAGAAGAATTGCAAAGCCTATTAGAGAAACTACAGTAAATTTACAGTAAACTTTAACTATTTCGGTGTTGGGTCAAATCCAGCACAATAGGAACTACCAGTAAAGCACAGTAATATGTCTTTTCTCCTATTCAAAATGCTGGAAAAGTGTTTAATAGTGTGACATATACATACAGAAGGCAAATGTTAGTGACATTTACCCATCACCTATGTCTGCGAGAAAAATGGCCTGGGAAAAGTAGTTCTCATGGGAGGTGCTACAAATATCCAGTGCAAAATCCTGGGCAAGTAAATTATCAAAATGTGTTATTTTGGTTTAACAATTCCTTTAATTTCTCATGAACTCAACTTTGTCCTCTTCAGCATTAGATGGTATACGTATGCATGTACAGCATATGTTGGTTTCTAAAATCAAAATGAAAGCAAGCCGTGAGCATAAAGCAATCCAATAAACCTGCAAACAATGACACAGCTTCATAATAATGCATCTGGTTAGGCAGATTAATGTTCTCTTCATTTTGCAAGGATTATAAAGATAGTCTAAGAAACTGAAAAACAGCTTTGAACCCCAACCAAACAATAAAACAGCTTCAATATATCTGACAAAATCATTTGATCATGACGTTCAATATAAAGTATTAAACAGAGAACACCGATATATCTCAAAGTGAGCCCACTGGAAGCCGTAAAACTCTCAAATGTTAGCACATTTCCAACTTGCAGACGTTTACAGAGCAGACTACCCTTAATGCCAGCGCGAGCCGAAAAAATCTGGCGTGGGTAACAGCAATTACGAAGCATAATCAAATATCACTGCAATGATTCATGATTTATGGTCTGTTTTCACATTAAACATGTTACGTGTACGATGACACCAACGCGAGTTATTGCCAAATACCTGCCTGGTAACAATAAAAGGAGTGTTCCATTTTTCCCCCTCAAAGGTTGCAGTCTGCTGCAGGGACAGAAATGTAATTAAAAAAACAATAATAATTCTTTACACACAATAACAGGAAAAACCACATTAGGCTCTCATGCTTGTGTGTCTGTAGCTGCATTTTTATGTTTGTGACCGAGTGCACTGGAGAGGGAGAAAAAAAAAAACCAACAACCCAAAGCTCCACTTCCTCCATGTTATTACCTATCAAAAGAGTTTTTATGAAGTTCTTTACAAAGCATTTGACATTGGCGAAACATGTTTAATAGCTTGCTAAGTCAAGGCATGGCCTCATAAGTCCCATATAATCCTTTCAGAATGTGCTGGAATGCGAAACATGTGCTTTGATGCCGTTATTCTTTTTATTGCTAGTTTGTGTTCAATAAAGATTTTGATTGCCTGGATCTGGAAGTCTCTCAAAATCCATTAAAATCTCAAATCGGCAAAGAGGATAAAAATGTGCATTATATGTGAGAACTGAAAGGCTAAAATAAACTACTACTTAGGATGCAAATAAGTGCATGCTTGTAGTTGCACTCTCAGAAACACCACAAGAACTGTTACTGGGGCGGTTTTCTTTTCAAAAGGTACACATTTGTACCTAAAGTGGCAATATTGGTACTTTAAAGATATATCGAAGTGTACAAAAAGTACAAAAGCAAACCTCTTGAAAGTTTTAAGTACTAATATATACCTTTTATTTACTAAAATGGACCATTTAGGTGCAAATGTGCGAGATTTTAATGGTTAAACTGTAAAAATGCTACAGTAAAAAACTTTAAACAGTAAGTTTCCTAAATATATACAGTGAATAGCATTGCATTAGTTTAATTTTATGTGAGCTACCATCAGTGTTAATTTCATTGACGAACAACGTTTGTCATAATTTTTTAATGAACAAGTTTCTACTGACCAAAACGAGATGAAAACAATAGTGATGACGACGAAAACTTTAATAAAAATATACTGACATTTTTGTTTACTAATAAAAATGAGACGATAATGTGATTGAGGGATGTTTTTTTAGAAAATATCCGATCAGAATTTATCTTAGTGTGTGATGCATGACATGACACATTTTTTCTTTAGTATTCCTCCATGCGAGTTAACATCCATGGGAGTGAGAGTGCACATTTTACAGGATAACACATTATCATTTGCCAGTCTTCTGTCATTATACACTACTGATTTAATCAGTGCTATACAGCTGAGCACCTGCATGTACTGTAACACCAACTACAACAGTAAAGCTTGGTAGCCTATAGACTGACATTACAAAGCGGACTTTAACTATTTTAAGCCCTTTCAAAGATTTTATAGATTGAAACTGTTTGACAGACTGGTCAAAAACAAAAACCACATTAAAAAAGGTTTGCTAAATAATTGCAAAATCCTGCATATTCAGTAGGCTACTGTTCTTACATGTGGATTGATTGCTGACACAGAACTTAACATATTAATTATGATATAAATAAACAATGCATGTCTAATTTTTGGTCTCCAAAGGAAAAGCTATATTCCGTATATTATAGAGACGGTTTTATTTCATTAAAAGTTAGAATATTTTGTATAAATTAATGTATACAATAATTTTAAACCAAATATATTTTAGTCAACTAGAGTAGATTTAGACGAATTAAAATCTTATGAAGTTTAGTCGACTAAAACTAAAATAATTCAGAAGACTAAAATAGGACTAACTAAAATGGAGCTTTAGTCAAAAGACTAAGACTAAAACAAAATCTCAATTTGTTGTCAAAATTAACACTGGTTACCATGATGGTGTTTAGAAGTTTTGTGAAAGACCACCCAAATCTAATGTTATCATTCAGTTGAATGGGTGATATCAATGGTTATCAGCTTATAGATATGGGTCAGTAGGGGCATTCTACACCTATTAGTGGGCTCAGAAGGTTGTAATTATCCATCCAGATGGTTAATCAGCTATAGATCACATACGGCTGCAGCCAGAAGAAAAAGTTGTTTGAGTTTGATTGATCATACAGTATGACTTTCTCATCCACACCTGCTTATGGTTGCGCTTTTAATAATAATAATAATAATAATAATAATAATAATAATAATAATAATAATAATAATAATAATAATAATACCAAATTATATTTATATAGCACCTTTCCAGAGTTCAAGGACACTTTACAAAGAATGTAACAAAAAGATATAGTACAAGTAGATATTGAAAGAAACAGTAAACAAGACAACATTAGGTACACAAACATACAGGAAGTCAAATATAACAAACTGGAAATACAAAGCAAGACGTGCAGGTACTGTAGAACAAATAAAGTGATCAGATTGTCAGATCAGAAGTGAACATTTCAGAAAACAAGTGAGCTTTAAGTAAAGATTTGAATTTTGAGATATTATTAACAGAACGGAGTGAACGTGGTAAAGAGTTCCAAAGTTTGGGTGAATTAATACTAAAAGATCTGCCCCCATTGAAGAGAGGTGGTAACGAGAGACAGCAAGAAAGCTAGAGTCAGAGGAACTTAATGAGCAAGTAAGGGTGTAGGGGGACAAGCATGTTGCAAAGATAAGAGTGAGCTAGGCCATTTCAAGATCTAAATGCAAGAATTTTGAATTTAATGCGGTATGAAACTGGGAGCCAATGGAGGTTGTACAAGATTGGGGTTATATGAGCAGAATTTTGAATATATTGTAATCTGGAGATGAGGCTGGCAGGCAGACCATGAAAAGGGCATTACAGTAGTCAACGCGTGAAAAGACAAATGCATGGACGACATGGACGTCAGCATCCTTGCAACTGATGAAGGGACACAGTTGGGCAATACGATGTAAATGAAAAAATGCAGATTTAATGTGAGACTTTTGTCTGTGTAACAAAGTTAAGTTGTGCAGATGTTAGTACTTCAAAACGTTGGTCTATGACAAAAAGTGTATAAAATGAGGTAATTTACTGCAAAATTTTGAAGTTGATTTTACATTGCTACCGTATTTTTAATGGTTATATTCTGTCAACCACAGATTTTTTTTACAGTGTGTAAAGATGAAAGTGGCAGCTTACAGTATGTACTTTTATTTTTGAGAGTTTGTAGCTTTTCAGTGATGCACTTTAATTGAAGGAATACTTTGAGTTTAATGCAAATATGAAACTATGAAGGGACTGTTGGAAATTCAATTTCATGCGTGTTCAATAAAAAAGGTCAGGAGAGGTTCTTCAATGTCAAAAATATTAGTAATTTATTGGATACAAATAATAAATTCGATTCACAGAATTCTGGTATCCTCAATGCAATGCAAAAGTTACAGTCAGGAGGTGCACAACAATTTACATTTCCTGACTCCAGTTTTTATACACAGGTGATATTAACAAGTGGAGTTTAGTGGAATTCGTCACTTGTCAATCATTCTCCAGTCCTCCATTGGCCGCACCCATACATACGTCCTCTTTTTCTACAAATTCTGTGCACAATATTAAAAGCATAAGACTTCTCAACTGCACATATTCTGTGTTCAGTTTCAACCCATCTCTGCAAATGGGAAATTTAGCTGCAGAGCTCAAGTTAATTTTAGACAATCAGGTCTTTGCATTTCTATCAGATTCATCTACTTCGTCAAAAATGCTTCATTATTATGCATATCCCACTCAAGAGAAGATTAGTTAATATATCACCTTTAAGCAATACAATGGTTTAATAAAAGAAAAAGAGAGAAAAATAATAAATATAAATATATTCCTTTTTCAACAGGCCACTTTTTATGCATTTGCACAACAAATACATTTTGGGGGCCTGACAAATACAAATCTTGATATACATTTTCTGAGCCTTACAAAAACAAAATTCAAAGAACATTGAACAACAGAATTATTTTATCCTTAATTTTTATTCTTATTTATTCTTAAGCATATCTGTAATTCCTTTTTTTAATGATGGAAAAACTCCCATTAATTAGGAAATATTTCTTATTTCCAACAACACAAAAAATTTGCATTTATTGGCCGATACCAATATGGCTGCAGATATTGTGCATTACAAGTTTCAGTAGTACAGATCAGTGGTCTAAACGGCTAATGTAAAGCATTCATGTTTTTGAACAGTTGAGAGAAAATAAGCTAAAAAAAAAAAAAAAACAATTGGCTCCATTTACTTCTATTGTAAAAGCCATCCTGTGACTGTACTGTGTGTCTTTTTTTTTTAAAGAATGTCAAAATTCATTTTCAGAATAATCAACATCATGCCACTTTGAACCTGGAATATTCCTTTAAAGAAAATACACAGAAAAAAAGCCTAATTGTAAATGAATGACTTCATAAGTATTCTACAAGAGGTTTTTGCCGAATGAGCCAAATATGCATGTACACACACATCATCAGCCGTCTAATCTAATCACGCTCACAACAAATATTCATAACACAATTCTTTCATCAACTTTAATTGCTTAAGACTCGTCGCCCGAATAACAAAGACTCAGTGGCTGATTATATATGTGTTGGATGAGAATTTCTAACAATGCAATAATTCGGTATGGTGGTAAAGTAGGGGGTCGGGGGGGCCATTTTGAGAAAGCTGGATTGAGAAAGCATTGAAAGTGGCAGCCTGGTCATGTGCAATAAGGCATCACCCATTAGCCCTGTTGGCTTGGATTTATTTTAATTCTCTAATCCTCTAATCAGGCCTCTGCCTGCAAGTAAATGACACATCTGATGCCGCAGTCATGTCTGAAGGCTAACAGATCTACTAAGTGGCATTTGACTTCTTGAGCTCACAAAAAAAAAGGGGCCTGAGAGAGCCACACAGACAAACAAAAGACACGTTTACCCCAAAAAGTGGCGCTCGCGAGAAGAACAGTCCTAATGGGGGAATTATTTATGAACTATTTGCAGTGCACCTGAAAATACCTCCAGTGAAATTATGTTTGGCAACCCGAGCTGCTTTGAAGTCAATGGAGTGGCAATAAAAATTAGCCCTTCATTAAAGAACTGCACCCTTCAAACGGAACTGGCCGATGCTCAGAGGGCCAGAAACAGCCACGCAGAGGCAGCCTTCAGCAGCAGGCCACACATGTTAGCAATTTGCCTGATTCTCGGCTGTTTTTATGATTTTCTCCCAAAAAGTTCTCCCCGCCGCACTCTCTTTTATGTCGCATTTAGGAAATTAACACTAACCGACAAATTACTTTGTAAATAAAGGGGTATAACTTTAGAATGTTGAAACCAGGACTTGCCCCAGGCGGGTGCTGCTTGAAGAGCAACAAAGAGATCCTTGATAGCTGTTTAGATATGCCAGCCCAGAGCCAGGCTTTATTTTATCAAGTGCACATAATTTTTCAATTGAATCTAATGTAAGGCATTCATTTCCCCGGCGTGCAGGTCTTGTGCAACAAGTCCACGCTAGCTTGAAAACGGCTGGAATTAGCGGCATACTAAAAGACGGTCTTCGAAAAATATGTAGGGGTCATTTATAAAGCGCGCTGGGTTTCGGCCAGAATCTAACAATTCAGTAAAAACACAAAAAAATAAAAAACGTTTTGTTGGGGGAGATTAAAATCAAGCAGTGAGATCTACAGAAACCAGACGCTCAGAACTCTAAGAGACCGTTATCTGGAGCGATGTATGCTAATTACTTAATCACTACATTCCTAAATTGTATTATTGCTAAAGAAATTACTGTACTGATTAAATTACTGATATTTATCTCCTAATGGCGCTGATTAGCTGTTGAAGATAATCTGTCACGGTGAAGGCTGATATTAGCCGCATCAATCTTTCAGAACAATAAACATCTAACGTGAAAGCAAACTTTTGTCTGTTTGGAAGCCAGATGGTGTGCTTTAACAGAGGAATGTTCTTAGCGGAGTGGCCACAATTTTGATGATGGGAACCAAAACTGTTGCTTTTTTTAATTGAGTTGTTTTGCCCCATTAACCTTTCATCAGGCGCATACATCAAACTAAGGATGAGAACAAAGATCGCTTTGTCTTTGGTTGCAATCAAGCTTTAGACTTTCATTTGCATTTGTTCAGTTAAAAATAGCTACATGTAGATATGGGAATTTCATTTATGCCCTGAAATAAATCTGAATTTCACAAAAACCTCATGTAAATAAAGAGGTATGTTAATTCCATTTGTACAATACTACTAAACTAATTTAGCAAAAAAAAAAATTACACATAGAATGGCAACAGTAAGATTTAAGATGTTTCATTTTTGGTCTGATATTCCAGAAGTTGGAATAGTACACATTTAAAATTGTAGATCAAGCAGTACCTCATGGGTTCAATTCCAAGGAAATACATGAAATCTCGACATGAAGCATCATCCAAATCAAAAATTATGAATGTTGAATAGGGCTAAAATGATTAGTCGATAATGATAAAATTATCAAACTATTTTATTGTCTAATAAGCTGTATTTTTAATAACGTCAACAACTATAAAATGTAAAATGTTACGACTTGTCACAATTTTTTTATATTATTTTTGGTCTGATATTCCAGAAGTTAGAAGAGTACGCAATTAAAAAAAATAAAAAAAATTAATTAAAAAAAATAATAATAATAATAAATAATAAAATAAATCGCAGATCAAACAGTACCTAATGGGTTTAATCCCAAGGAAATACATGAAATGTAGACCATAGATGAAAAATCAGTTTTAATAAAAGGATCATCCAAATCCGAACATATGAATTTTGAATAGGGCTGAAATGATTAGTCGATGATGAGATTATCAAAATTATTTATCGTCTAATAGAAGCTTTATTTTTAATAACGACAACAACTATAAAATGTAAAATGTTACGTCTTATACGTCTTACGTCACAATTTTTGTCTGACATCCTGAAAAGCTGAATAATAATTTCTTATTATAAAATATCTTATAAAATATCTTGTAGCTCAAACTGTAGGTCATGGGTTATATTCTCAGTGAAAGCATGACCTGACGAAATGCTGAACTTTGTCAGTCTGGATAAGGTCAGATTTAGGTTGTGATGTCGGGTGACCAAAATTCAATGTTGTGTTGGAAAGTGACCAAAATCCAACATCTTAAAACAACATCACATTGAGGTTAAGTACTGACATTTATTCAGCCAAAATCTAACGTCTGATAGACGTCATAGTGGTAAAGTCTACACAACGTTAAGCTGTAACATCATTAGATGCTCATATTTTGTTGATTTTAGGTTGCGGGACTTTGGAAAGTAACCAAAATCCAACACCTGTCCAACGTTAGACACTAGCTATGTTTCCATCCAAAACCGTGAATTAACTTTATGTGCAAAACTGGATTCTCACATGAAAGATGAAAGGAAGAATGGCAGCATTTCCATCCAAAGACTTAAAGAAAACAAAATCGTCACTTCCTGATAAACTGGCATCAATAATCAACAGTAAAAAACAGAATTTGCTGTGATAAGAGAATATTTTTCTTATTTAATAAATTACTTGCGTCTCAAAAGACAGATGCAGATGAACACGTAGTGGCGTTTCAAGGCATGAGACGCGGAGCATGCTCTTGACAGCTCTGGAGGTCATTAATAATATAATAACACTAATACTGAAAAGGGTAAGGCATTTTAGAATGACCAAAACAACATTTCTGGGGCCTCATGTATCAATGCTGAGCAAGCACAAAAACTTTGCGTACACCAGATTTCATCCTCACGTTTGGATTTACTAACGATGAAATTAACATGACCATGTGCATTGGTCCGCACCAACTTCATGTCTGGCTTACGTGTATTTATTGTGTGTGTTTGTTTTATTTCCATTGGCGACTTCTAGAGGCAATTATGTTAAATTGGAAAGAACCACTTGACAGGGTACTTGTTGATGCGATACTTTGTGTGCAAAGGGAACTGGCAGACTGCTCAGGGTTAAGCCAGTCGTCTTTGAGCCGTGCAATGCCAGCTGTATGGGACGGGATCATTCCATTGTATAGCAGGTATATAAGGTTTCCATACCATGCAGTTGACCAGAAAAACATTAAAGTGCACCGATTTTCCCAATGTAATTGGAGTGGTGGACTGCACGCACATTGCTATAAAGACGCCATCTGAAGATGAATTTGCATACGTGAATTGGAAACATTGCCATTCATTAAATGTACAAATAATATGTGATGCTCAAACGTGACTGGGCAGCTGAAATACTGGTGGCGCTGCCTTGATAAGAGCGGAGGGATGCTGCTATACCGTCCTAACAAAGTGTTCCTCTAATACATCTGTGTCTCCCACAGACACGGATACTACTCCAGACAGTAAAGTGTCGCCCACAATTGAGGAAACTCTCTCCTCAAAGGGTGTTATTTCAGCACTTCCTGTTCTCCCGCCTGTTTGGTCCACACTTTGACGGTGCGCCGCTGTTCTCCTCTTAACCTGCACCTTTTCATCGGACCATTTCTTTTTTAATTCGTTCAGTGCGATGTTCAGACCCCACTGCGTTAACCGCTTAAGCTAAACTCTTCCACTCTATTTTCTTTTCTTTTGTTATTAATTCCGGAGGACCAACTTGCAAATAACACAGTTTTTCTCCGGTCTACCTCCGACAGGAGCACCTCCAATGCAACGTTCCCACAACATTGAGGTACAACGTCAATCTGACGTCATGTTCACAACGTCCTGTGCCAGCTGGGTTGTTTAGCTGAATATGTAATCGACAATTAGCCTATTAAACATTCCCATTATTTAACAATTAGTAAATTATTTATTCAAATAATCAGTCAGTAATAATAATGTCAATAATGCAATAAATATTAAAACAATTTAATTATCAAAATAATTAATCTTATTAATTATACACACTGGCCTTCCCAAAAAGACAGTCAGACAGTTACAGCCCATCCAGAACGCTGCTGCCAGGATTCTGACCAGAACCAGAAAATCAGAGCACATCACACCTTTACACTGGCTCCCAGTTACATTCAGAATAGATTTTAAAGTATTATTACTAGTCTACAAATCACTAAATGGGTCTAGGACCTCAATATATTACAGATATGCTCACTGAATACAAACCTTCAGACCACTCAGATCTTTAGGATTACATAAACTAGAAATTCCAAGAGTTTAGTCAAAGCAGGGTGAATCAGCCTTCAGCTATAGTACTGCTCCCCTGCTGCTGGAATCAGCAGAAATGATCAGATGTGCTCCAACATTAGGCACGTTCAAATCAAGACTGAAAACACATCTGTTTAGCTGTGCCTTTACTGAATGAGCACTGTGCTTTACTTTTTCATTCTTTTATAACCTGTTTTTACACAATATATTTTTTATTCTGTTTTAATTATTTTTAATTCTTTTAATCACTTTTTATTTTCTTGTTTCTTTTATTCCCGTTTATGTAAAGCACTTTGAATTACCATTGTGTATGAAATGTGCTGTATAAATAAACTTGAAAAAACTAAAAATATAAATGATGCTTTAAAATGATGCTTTAAAATGAACTATTGCACAATTTCCACATAGAAATGAGTCCTTCAAAAAAAAAAAATGTTTAAGCTTTATAAAAGCTTAATGCATTCTTATAGTTAAACATTCACTGCAAGCACTCGAATATCTTGTAAAACAATACAACGTAGTTTTTTTTTTTTTTTTTTATAGTGCACATTTTCACAAATTCTGTGAAGAAAAATGTAACTTTTGTCTCTAAATATTTGCCATCCTGGTCAAATAAATGTGGAGACAAAACTACATTTGGGACGTTCACCCAAATCAGTGTTTGCTGAAAGCTCGGCAGAATTCCTGATACTCTTTCTAAAACACTTTGAAGGCGATATAACAAAAAATAAATAAAAAAGCTCTGTGAAGCTATTCTCCCATGTTGGCTCTACATGCTGCTGGTATAAATTATGCATCAGACATATGTATATGTATTGACTTTAATAAGAGAAATTTTATACATGCCAGCTATTGTACCTGCGCTATAATCACTTGGGGGTATCGGCACTCAAAAGTGCACGCTTCCTTGTTCACACCGGCGCTGACTCAAGCTAAGCCTGGGGAAATTAAACACAAAGAACCTAATTAAAATAATAATAAAGTCTCCTCTTGCTTGGAGCTCAGGTGCAACAGACAGCGCCGTACAGATGCATTTGATTTGCTGGTGGAGATATATTTTTGCGAGGACATTCGAGATTTGTTCACTTGAGCTTACGGATCCCACCTCAGCCTCGCTCCCTAATCAGGGCGGCATTGACAGCTCGCAGCTTGCTTCTTATCATCGTCTTGACACTCCATTGCGCTTTAGTGTGGAATACTTGATGACGAGGTGGGGGGGATGAGAAGTCGACTCCTTGAGCGCCAAACTCAAGCGCTGCATATATAGAATGACTGAAAAAGAAAAGTCTTTCCAGGCTCAGCGAGGATGGCACAGGATTCTGGCAGGTTCATGGTTCAAAGTCTGACGTTTACAGCTCGGCACTCTGTTGCGTACATGTGTTGTCTGAAGTAGCAATGAAAGAAATGTGTGCGAGGCGTCTTGCAGCAAGCCCATTGGCCAAACGGCAGAGGAGGGAACAATTCAAGCCTGTGTAGGGTATAGTCTGCAGGCCACCCTCTGGAGGGGAATGTAAAACACCTGTTGAGGGTAAAGACTTGATGGCACACACTGTCAAAACCCAATAACTCTAAGTGACTTAAACTAAGCTTTGGCCATGTGGTGCACGTCTTTCTTGGGAGGTATTTCCAGAAGGGGTCTAAAGGGGGGTGAGTGAAAAAAAGCTCACTCTTTGTGTCGAGTCCACTAGCCTTTTCGTCAGCTTCGGTTGACAGTGATAGTTCAGATGCATGTCTACATACAACTACTGAATATAACTGTTCAGGAAGGACATGTTTTGAATTAAATAAGGCACAATAAAGTTTAAAAATGTATATTATTATTTAACAAAACTGTTAAACAACTTACTAATTTATATTATATTTACACTGAAATAACATACTTGTTTAAATAAATAATAATTAATTATATATTTAAAATTTTTACTCAGATTTTTTTAACAAATGAGATATTTCACAGCAAATGTGCCGCATTATTTAATTATTTATATATTTATTTATTTATTTATTTATTTATTTATATGTTTGTGTGTGTGTTTACCAAGCGGTAACATCCCACTCTCCCTCGTGAAGCTAATACGATAATTACTGAAATTGCAATTCATCGACTGACCTTTGGGGGCTGCTTCCAAAAACTCCTGATGTTCACTGACTGCTATGCTAAATTGCAATGTTTACAGCCTGGTACAAAAGATGATTTTGGTGCATATAGCTAATATTACCCTTCATGACAACTGCGAGGGGCATGAATTTTTTTTTATAACTCATCCGTTTCATTAATATGGAGTTATATTAAGTCTGCATAATTAAGGGCGTGGCCACTTGAGTGACAGCTAGGTCTCGCAGCTCGCTGTCTTGTCACCTCAGCTGGTTCAGTCTAATTAGTCGCCGAACTCGGCATATACATCGTATTTTTGTTTTGTTTTATGTGGCTTTACAATCAACTGCCTTTTGGAATTATTTCTTACAATTATCAGATAATATGGCACGCTGTGCACTTAATTGTGCTCACAAACCATTCAAGTGGCCTCCATTTCCCAGGTGAGTGAAATTCTTATTCTTGAAAATTCTAGAACAGTCATCTGAAACGTTATCATTCAGTGTTATGCCTGGATTTCCTAAACAGCCTTGCATTTACTAACAGACTATTTCTGAAGTATTTGGAAGTAATTCGCCTTTTCCTCCTGCAGACAAACGTCATAAGAACAATGCTTAGTGGCTCAATGTATTACAGCAGTGTTTTTTTAAAAGTCTAAACACTTTATTAATATAGGATACAACCGAGCACATGTGGTCAGAACACAAACAAGTCACAGGTAATGAAGTATTAAGCTTTTCTCCCAAAAAGAATGCCTGTCTAAGCAAAATGCTAGCAGGCATCTGTAGCTCCGCTCATGCTACACCTCTTTGCCCATGTTTGGTTACCAGCGGTCGGTTCAATGACACTTGAATAAAATGGTGATGGTTGGCCACGGCCACATTTGCACTCCTCAGAAACATATGGGTGACTTCACGGATACTACGTCCATTTTTTTTTTACAGTCTATGGTGTTTACACAAACATACACATATATACTGTGTATATACAGCATTTCTTAAATTACATTCATTGTTAACCCATTAAACTAAATAGAAGTTATTAAAATACAAGTCCATTCCTTAGTTCATAAAGCATTGACTAAGGTTTCATACATTTTTTTGATTTTAGCAATGGATTAGTAAATGTAGATATTAACATTAAAAAGATCAATAAATGCATTATAAGTTGTCCTTTATTTACACTACCCATATTAAACACACACACACACAAAAAAAAAATCACTTGTTCCATATTTTACAACATATATTAAATATAGCTTTATATATTTAAAAAAAAAATTATGCACTTTTAACAACATCAAAAAAGATGAAAATGTGCAAAGTCAATTCGGCATTTACGGTGCATGTCTATTAAAGTGGGGTTGTTGTTTTTTTGCTGCAGAAATGCAAGTCAAAGACTCAAAAATGCACAAGACATGTCACTTGTATAATTTTCAATGGAGAAAAGTGTAACAGTCAATATGGTAAATGAAACCCCGCCTTCTAATACAGGAATCAATCATCGATTGCTATAGGCTGATGATTCTCTGGGGGTGGGGCTCAAACCAGATGTGACTTTCTGCAGACTTTGTGTGATTCAAACACTTAGAAACGAGACTAAAGAGACAGTTGTTGCTTAATTTTATTGGGGATTCCTAATATGAAATTTAATCTGAAGCTTGGCAAGTAATTTTGGAGAATTAGATTTTTCCCCCCATTCAAACCAAATGCCTGAGCATACTGCCCGAGAGGCCTTTCAAAGATGGCCGCCGAGAGAAATGACTTGCTTTAAAGGGACTTTGTTTAAGTGCTGTTCTAAAAATGCGCAACTGCAAACACTTCTCCAACTGCTGAGGCTTTTTTGAAAAACGCAGAGTACTTGGCAATTAACAGAAAACATATACTCTGCACTTTGCTGTGCTACCAGCATTTTTAAGTGACCACTTCCATTGACAACAACAAAAATATAGAACAGCACTCGCATTTCCTCAGCGCAAAAACGCTTCAGTGGACACGCACCCTTAAAGCCAGATTTACGCATCAACAGAGCAATTTTGTGTTAGAGTACAATTCCAAAACTGTGCAGATGGCTGTGGAATTTTTGCAGGTGATTTACTGACAAAAGTGCAAATTAAAGATAATGTACGTAATATGCCATTTAAATATTGATCAACGCAATATATAAAGAAAGCATAGCCAATGCCTTGAGGTGTGGGTGATAGGACCATGCACTGCACAAGATATTTTCTCTACTGAGTCTAAGGGAAGGCTAAACAAATATGCGAAGTTCTAATAAAATAATTAATATTCTTGACATCATAATTTTTTTAATTATTTTATATAATAAAATTTTATTTTATTAAAAGCAGCGACTACACACACACACACACACACACACACACACACACACACACACACACATTGAAAAAAAAAAAGACATACAGTACTTTTTTTTTTTTTTTGGCCAAAGAATGGTCAGAGACACAAGCTGAATAGTGTCCAGAAGACAAGACATAAAACTTTTACTTGAAAACTACTGGACAGGACCCATGTGCTCAACTATTCCCACAACTTTTGAGTTAACTTTAAGCCATAACTGACTGTATTTATGTGAGATAGCCTACACTATGTACATTTAGACAACTGCTTGTGTGTTTGACAGTTCAGGTGCAAAGAGAACAGATCGCACACTGTCTAAGGGAACTAAGATCAAGCTTCAGTCGAGTCATTCAGCATGATTCCATCTATCCCGGCTTCTCTTACTGCAAGGTAAATCGATTGTGAAAGAATGGTAATTTTGTTCTACAATGAGCTTGGTTACCTTTGATTAGGTTGTTCTTGTAGGACACTAAATGAGAGTTGAAATAGGAGACAGTCCTGGGAAAAATATGACATGTGGTCACCCTATTGGGGGCCTAAATCAGAGCTTTTCAAAATTTTGACGGGGTATTCAGTTGCGTGACTATATATTTGTGGGTAAGCTTTTAATTCTTGATGCAACTTTTGACATGGTTTGACAAACAATATTTTTGGATGATGTGTTCAACTGGCATTTCAAATAAAACGATACGCAAGGAAAAATTTCTCAATTCCTACTACGCACTCTTGTTGTCTGTGGTGCCTTCTCCTTGCAACAACAACTGCAGCCATTTCAAGTGCAACAATGCAGGCTATATGCACACCCAGTGTTTTTCAGCCAATGATAAACTTGTAATTTAATTACAATACATTCAGTTAAATAAACTTCAGCATTCATTTAGTTGTTCAAGCGTAAAACAAGATGTAAGGCCGTGTAACCGATACCGCCATCAGAATCACGCGGCAAGCGCAGAAACTTTGTTGAAAATAGTGGGGTGGACATGGCAGGGGAAAAGTAATTTAATGCAGTGCTTCTTGTCCGCTCCGAGACCCACTTTATTTCATATCTATCAGGCAGTGAAGATTACTGAATTATAAAGAAATCAAAACTTAAACGTGGCAATTTTATAATTGAAAGACAGTTCACTGGAAGCACTCAGGCTGGCTGGCTTAAATTAAAAGTCCTTGTGCATATTAAGACTTTTATAGACAATAAATAAATTGCACAAATGTCCTTGATTTGAGGAGCACAAATATTAGTAAATCATGTTGCGTCATGCCTTTAAATACTCTCCGTCCATAAAGTTTAAGTCTGACAAGGAAACTCTTACAAAATGCATATTCAATATGTTCAGCTGCAAAAATAGCAGTGTTCAATTCTTTACTGCATGTGTTTAGTAAATCCTCATGTCCTGTTTCTGTGTTACCGCCAAAAAGACAGTTTGTTCTGACAGAATGTGTTCCCAAATGTCATTTTTTTACACCCAACTACTTTTTACAGCCATTCATTTTATATAGCTTCATCTTTTATGTGCACATTCTTACACGTATACATATACTACTGGTCAAAAGTTTGGGGTCATTTTTTTTTTATGTTTTTTTTATTCTGTTCATCAAGGTGCCATTTATTAAATGTAAAAAAAAAATATTGTTAAATATTTATTACAATTTTAAATAACTGCTTTCTTATTGTATGCAGTTTCAAATGAAATTATTACTCCAGTCATCATTGCTTTTATTACTATAACCATTAATAACAACAACAACAACAACAATAATTAGAGTGATTTCTGAAGGATAATGTGACTCTGAAGACTAGAGTAATGAAGCCGAAAATTCAGTTTTAAAAATCACATGAATAAATGATTCAATTTAATGATAAACTACTTTTGAACAGTTATTTTTTAGTGCAATAACATTTCATTTCTACAATTTGTACTGTATTTTTGATTAAATAAATGCAGTCGTGGTGAGCAGGATAAGCTTATTATAAAATAGGCATGGGACGATAACCGTTTTCAAGGTATAGCGCGGTTTGGAAAAGTGAAGGTTTTAAAATCGCCAATATTTTCTGTAATACCGTTCCTAACGTATGCATAAGATTTTTAATTTAACTTTTTATTTTATTTTTTTTGGACAACAGTATCTTTTGCAGAAAAGATATTCAAAGATGCCATTTTAAATTGTAAAGAAATCTGTGTTTTTAAAACTAAGAAGTCAATGATTCATTTTCATCATGTAGCCTGACATGTTTACTGCTCCAAAATATTTTAAATCTTTCAAAAAATCAAATATATTGTTTTTAAAGGGGAAAATTGTTTGATTTTACCCAGACATTTAAAAAGAATATACTTTATAGCAGTAGTCACAATACCGTGAAACCGTGATATTTTTATCCAAGTTTATCATACCGTCAGAATCTTATACCAGCATATGCATATTATAAAACAATTTAAAATCCTACTAACCACAAACTTTTGACCGGTAGCGTATATACACACACACACAAACAAACACAAACACACACATATAAATAATTGAATCTCGCTTAAATATTAATACTCATTCTCTATATAAATGATTGCAAATAAAGCACAAAATTACACATTACATCTTTTCCACAAAATGAAGCTCAGCAAGCTGACTGTGATCAAATGAAACTGAAATATTACACAAGATATATCAATGCTAATAGGTGCAGGTAAGGCAACACCACAGCATTCATTAATCACCTGACTGCTTAAGCAACGTGTGAGGACACACAGGTTGATGGAGCGAAGACCGTGACCACAAGGCTTTAGGCACCAGAAAGCTCGCTTTAGCTCGATGAAAGATAAATCTCAAACAAGGGGCAGCTCTTAAAATCACAAAAGACAAAGCATCCAAGCAGCTGCAGTAGCTGTCTGTTAATTGAAAAGCAGCCAGATATGGGAACGAAAACCACAGCTTGTCTGAGAAGAACTGATGGACAACTAGCAACAAGGGGACCGATCCTCTCAACAGCCTAACAATGTGATGAGTGAAGTCCAATCTTTTGAACCCGCGCTCATGAGAGGTCACGAGGCAAGAAAAAAGGCCCCGGCATTAACTGTAGAGGAGGTCCCGATGTGTAGAGCAAATGAGTAAAGTGGGGACCGTGCTTTTGCACAGCTTAATTGACCAAACAGCTGTGAAATGACATCAGCCAAGAGCTCCGCGCTTTCACTCGGCAACAATTTCGCTCTTAAAAGGTTCCATCAGTACCTCGACAGCAAGCCGTGGTCCGGTACATTTAATCTTCTCTAGTTTGCAGGCCGCCAGCTGGTGGGGTTCAGAGCAAAAGTGTTCTGGTGTGGGTCACCGGCGTGGAGCTGCCATGAGTGAGTCATTGTGCTGCCTCCTGTCACTCACACTAAAGAGTGGATTACATTCCACTGATGTGAAAGCACCAACAAGCATATCTGCACAGGCTCGGGGGTTTACAAAAACACCTCCCAGAAAATCTTGAGGCAATTTATGGATCAAATGTGTGGGAAAAGCCTCTAATGAGAGGATTGCCATGCGGTACTTACTCAGCCACGTACAGGTCACACGGGTTTTGTCAGAATTACCCTGCGCATGTCATTAGCTACTTGTGGAAAATTGTTTTGGAAAGTTTCAGGTGAATTTTCGTGTGCTGGATTTCAAACTGGACTGTTAAAGGTGCTCTGTGTAGCAGCTGTGATTTAGCACTTAAGCTAATAACTACATAAAACACTCTTACCCCCTATTTTTTCCGTCCAAGTACCTGTCCAATGTGGCATCAAGGGACCAATTGAACACCAAATCCACTTTGCACAGCTCTGAAAAATGCCAAAAAAAAAAACTATGAGCAAACAAATCACTAGCGTAGAAAAGAATTGATGGGGAAAAAACAAAACAGTGTTACAAAGGAGATTAGGGTGTTCTTCTACATAAAGTAGCAAAGCAGCTACTGCTAAGAGCTTAAAAATACATTATTTGAAAGGATTGGGAATCAGCTTTTGAGTTTAGCGTCAAACATAAGAACACACAGAATCTCTATATTAAGAGTTCACACTTAGATGTAGGCCTTGGTCGGTCAGTGTTGACCATGGATGACGTATCCTAATTCTTCTCTTGAGGCAAGACTGATTGTCTGAAACAGCGTCATTGGTGGCTGAAAAGGCCACCAATGACAGGAGAGGCATTTTTTGCCGCAGAGGTCGCATCGATAGGCGGCTCCCTGACTGTCGTTGTTCTGCACCTTTCGACAAACTCGCTTGTCCTTCAACGCACACATCATGTTCTTTTCACCTGACTTGAGTTGTTTGGTCAGAGCGCACCTCCACTTTGGGCGGTCTGCTGCGAGGTCTTCTCACGACTGTGTATTTATGTAGAAGGCTTTCATGTCTCTCTTTATGACATCTTTAAATCACAGAATCGAGCGCTCTTTGGTTCTCTTCTCGGATGAGAGTTCCCCGTAGAGGATGTTCTTTGGGATTCTCCCGTTCTCCATGCAGTGTACATGTCCAAGCCAGCACAGGCGATGTAGTCCGAGCATGGTGTACATGCTGGGAAGGCCGGCTCGAGTCAGAACTTCAACGTTGGAAACTTTGTCCTGCCAGGTAATGCCCAGGATGCAGTGCAGACTTCGTAGGTGGAAGGTGTTCAGTCTCCTCTCTTGATAATAGTCTCTCTGCTTGATAATATTTGCAGGTTTGGCATGCTGTCCCAGGAGAGAACCCTGAGCTCAGAAATAACTGACCCCAAGGCTCCTGCTTGGTCGATGAGCATGTATGGGGTACGAGATCAGGTAGTTCTCGATAGAGAAGAGGAAGAGGGGAGATGGGGTGGATGGGGGGGTTCTTCAAAAAACAAAGATAAGGGAGTAATACTAAATGGGCTTTTATAGTGAGTTTGAATAAATCTGATTGGCTTACTAATAATTACATTTACATTTAGTCATTTAGCAGACGCTTTTATCCAAAGCGACTTACAATTGAGGACAAGGAAGCAATTTACACAACTATAAGAGCAGCAGTGAACAAGTGCTATAGACAAGTTTCAGGTGTGTAAAGTCTAAGCAAAGCAATAGTAATGTTTCCCATCTGTAAAAAAAACAAAAAAAAAAAAAACAAGCCGCAATCACTCATATCACGAGCTCCTCTTGAAATTAGTTTGTGAAACTTCACTTGATTTACAAATTGATTGTAAAAGGTAAAAGTTAGCCCAAAATATGCTTTTAATGTACTCACCATCAGGCCATCTATGATGTTGGTGACTTTTTTCTGCAGAATATTAAGGACGATTTGGTTTCATAATATCCAAGTTGTCAGCTAAGACCACTGCGAAAGTAAAACAAAGATATAGTTTGTGAAAGAAATCACATTACTCACAACATCATCCCTTAAAACAACTAAATAAAAACTGCAACCTATAAAATATATTATTTATGATTGGAAAGATTGTATTTGGGAGGAAGTTCACACTCTAAACTGTCATCAAAGTGCTCAAGCCCAATTGCTGTGAGTATTGTTGTACATAATGTTCAGTTTTTGCACAGATAGATCATTCACAGCAAGCATTTTTTTTGTTTTGAAAAGATGTCTAACAGACATCTAAACATGGTTGTTTTGGCTAAAACAAGGCTAAATTTGGGCTGTCAGTGAAAATCTAATATGTCTAAGAATAGGTCAAAACTACACTGCAGAAATGAAAGACTAGACTACACATATAAAGTCTGTCTAATCTGTCTATTTGGCAAGTAGTCTAGTTTTAGGCTAGTCTTAGATGTCTTTTAGATTTTCACTGACAGCCCAAGTTTGGCCTTGTTTTAGCCAAGCTGTTTACGTTTATGTCTATTAGACGTCTATTAAACACAAAATTGTTTGCTGGGTTCAGTTTCAAAAGATTTCGTTGTCTTGTTTTGTCTCTCAAAGCGCCATTGACTTCTACTGTTACACTGAATAAAGAAAAAGTGCTTCTTGGTAAACCTAAGGGGGAGTAAATTACCAGCAAATTTTGATTGTTGGTGTACCTTTCCATTTCAACAATGTCTATTTCCTTTCTCAACAGTTCGGAGATGATTTATAGGAGTTTCATATGCTCGGTGGTACTCATACATTTTAAAAGTGTATGAATTACAACAACTATGATGCTTTATGTATGAAGCAACTGACTGGTCAAGTTTCCTGCTCTTTACCTGTCCTCGCTAATCAAACCGCTGCTCACTAACACCAAATCCTGCTGCTGTCACCATGTCAGGATGAACGTCTCTTCGTCTCTTCCTCCAATACAATATTTAATTCATATTGCTCCATGTTATTTCATTTTTAGATGAAAGGCACTGAGACAGAGGGCAACCTTTCCTCCCCTCCATCTTAGAAAAGCCGAGATGGAAAAAGCAAGGTCGCGGACGGGCTTAATTTCGAGCCGATAATTTAGCAAATGGTCTTCACTGTATCACTTTGATCTTGCCAAAGTTTTGGAAATTTCAATCTCGAGCCAACTACAACTGGCCGACTGTAGCCCTGCTTCATTAGTGGACCTTTAAATGGTTCACAACAATTAAGGCTGTCAAGCGGCTGTTCTCTGCCCAGGAGTAAACCTTGACTAATGATTTGCTAAAAAGTCCTGACAGTCTGTTACAGTCAGCGGTAATTGAATTTAAGCGCTAACAAGCCTTTGAACAAGTGAAAGAAATATTTTATAAGCTTGATGCAATTTAGTGGAGCAGATAATGAATCGTAATGAATATTCCCCTCTGATTTTTTCCGCTTATAATTGTCGTTTTTCCAAACGTAATAATAACAAGCAGGGAAACAAATCCAGACAAAGACGGAGAGCAATCAGACTTCAATATCTTTCTCTCAGTGCCTCGCTTTCTTGTTCTTTTTCTTTTTTTGGCTTTTGTCTTGGTTATAGGCAGACACTGTTTCCTGCTATTTTGTATTCTTTTGCGTTCACCACCAATAGTTTCCCAGCTATTTTAACGAGCTTGATGTGTCACAAGAATGCATGCCCAGTTCACTGTGCGCGCAAGAAAAGCTATGACAACTATGCTGTTAATGTTGCGCTTTTGAGCCGTCACATAACCCCCTAACACAGCTCTGATGAGCATAAGCAGCAAATAAGCAAGCAGCCTCGTGCTAAAGTTTTGTTTGAGGCCTGACGTGGATTAATTGATCCGCAAGAGCAAACATGCATGCATAGATTAAAATGTTTTTAAAATGGGCCAAAATAAGTACATTAATAGTCGGCCTCATTAAGAAATGAACACACTAGCATGTGCAAAAGTCTTTATGAACACTTCACGGCATTAAAAGACTGTGCTCGCTGTTGTTTATGGAGTTCTTTGGGTTTGAAAGTCGGAGAAATGAGGGAAAGATGTTTTGCACAAACTCTTTTCCCTCAATGTAGTCAATTTGCCAAAAGGAAATCTGACATCAAACGAGCGCATCATCTAAGAAGGTCCACTTACGCAGTAACTCAGATCACTGAAAGTGTCACGAGCTCAGTAAATTAGCACACAAAATGATGAATTGGATAAAATTGCGTCAAGAAAAACAATCAAATATTAAAAGAGGATACACTTTTCACTTTGACATCAAGGAGACACTAAGTAATCACCAACAAGAGCCACATCATTTCCTCCATTTAGTGTAAAAGTAATAAAAGGCATGTCAAAATCCCTAGCGTGATACAAGACCCCAGCGGTTCATTATACACCGGACTCCGCACTTTTCCCTCGGACTAATAGGGACAATATTTAGGCAAATAAGGTCATTATGGTAATAAGAGTGCTGATAATAAGTCGCAGTTTGCTTATTTGTTTTGCTCGGGCTGTAACTGTCGTGATGAACAAAAGGAGGCCAATTAGATTTTAGGCTCTTCCGGAATTGGATTTCAGAGCAGAAAAACAGGGCCATACATTTTGAATTCATCAGGGATGAATAGAAAATGTGATTAAAATTTCAGAGTAAAGTCCTCGTTGGAGCATATAAGTTTGCGTGTAAGGACGCGGCGCTCTCTAGCTGTAATTACCTGCGAGAATTTGATTCCTCTTAAGTGGGTTACCAATGGATTTGGATGCGTTCACCGTGTGTTAAAGGTTTGGGTTACTTATTGTATTTTATTGTACAATGCTGCAATAAGACCTCTAATTGGGTTAAGTGCCAGAGCCGGAACATTTATCAAAATTGTTTCTAATATGATATTATCAGTTAATTTTGAGCTACTTTCAACTCAACTTGTTTACTCGCTTGCATGTAATTTAAATGCATGCATAACATAGAAGGTGTTAAATATGCACAAACAATGTCTGATCCACAAGGCCTTAGGCTGCTCTAGACAATACAGAGAGTTGAAAAATGTCATAATTTGTCAGATTTTCCCAGTTAACCCATTACAGTCCCGTGCTTTCAACAATACACTAATACATCCTAATTTAAGCTGTGAGTTACTTGCATAAATTTTAAAAATAACTTGTTTAGTGTAGTGCCAAACGCTACTTTCACCAGCTCAACACCCTTTTGGCATAACAAAAACCACACGATTTTTGTGCATATGTAATTTCAGCTGTTTTCTATTTGGATACAAGGCCGATGGGAGACAAAACTGATTCTTTGTCATTTGCTTAACATGGATCTTTGAACAAGTAAATTAATGTAATTTTAAAAACCATCAATTAACAGATTCCTGTGGTTTTTGAATCATGGACAGAGGCAGAGAGAATCTGCAGAATTCTTTGCCATTCCTTAAATTTAATGTTGTAAAAAAATCTGCATAATTATGAGGAATGATCTTGAGAATATAAAAACTTCACAAATAATAAGAAAATATACTTTTTAATAAAAGTTTACAAAGCAAATCCAGTTAGAAGCACTTGATTGGTAAACATACAATGCAAGTCTCATATAATACATTCACTAAAAGATAGAAAAGTACTATACAAATTGTATTGTACACAAATCATATAAAAATATGTATATTTCAATCAGTGAAGTTCTGTGAATTTCTGCATTCACAGATTCCATGTAGGGCCAGACAGAATCTGCTGACATTTTTTTGCCATTTCTGCTGAGAATTTTGTAAAAACATCTGCGGATTTATGCAGAATTATTTTAGGAGTATCATTACTAAAAACTCAATATATGAAATGAAAAATATTACATTTCAATTTTTTATTTAATGTTTACAATGCAAAATCAATTGGATCCACTTATTTGGAACACAAAGCAAGTCTCTCATATAATGTCGCTACTAAAATAGAGAAAATATTCATTTACAAACAGTGTTGTAAATAAATCATATGAACATTTTAATTTTACTATTATATTATCACAATAATATTAGGGAAATTCATTTAAAAACTGAATAAATATAAATTTACACAAGTAAATACCTAGATTCAATGATAAGCTAAAAATCTGTGGAAATCTGCAGATTTCTGCACGCGCAGATTCCGTGTGGGCCTAGTCATGAGTGTTCTCTCTTTACGAGTCCTGTCCTGTTTTTCCTAGGACAGTCCCATATTTCAGCTTTATTTTAGTGTCCCAAATGAAAGTTATAACTTGCCCCATATTTCAATTGTTCTAAAATCCTTGATTGCTGTGCATTAGTAGTAGTTTCTGTCGCATAAAACAGAATAATCAATAATAGTCAATAATGCTGTAGTAATAAAAAAACATCCAATAACATTTTCAAATCAATGAAGTTGCAATTAGTAAAGGCAGGACCTCCACTATTCAGTTCCACACTACTAAAATGTTAATAAATATGACTATTAAACTGTATTTTAAAATTGTCAACATCAAAAGGCATTAAAAGCATAAAGAAATGGCCTGTGTTGGATATATAAAACATGTTAGAGCGTTACCGAGTGTAAAATTTTTACTTTCAAAACCAACAGTTAAATGCTATAACCAAGTGGTTCTTTTTTTGATGTTGCTAGAGGACAAAAACATTTTACATTGCAGAGCATTAGGACTTTTTTTATTTGGTTGCTAATAGGTTTTAAACATAACTGACACTCTGACACAGAAACATACATGATCTTTCCCTGAAATTAAAACATAAATACAGTGAATAAAAGTATTTCATCCAAAACATTTCTGAAATGGACTGATGGTTGATCTCTGTGAGTTGTTCTGTGAAGGGAAATGTCATTCATTTGCTTCTCAGATTTTTGATCTTTATTAAAAACACTTTACAAATATACGAACCCTGTCCTTTTCCTTGTCAGCAGCTTAATTGAACCTACAGCTTTAATAGTTTTGTTATGCTATAAACTTTTATGTAGAAAATAAATGCTTCAGAAATAGCAAGTTTAAGTTGTTTTCATTCACATCAATTGATTAAAACTTGAAATTATAAATAAATTCCACAAATAAATACTACAAATACGTGAAACAATAAATTTACAATTGTCCCCATGTTTCTGTCAGTCCTGTCACATTTGTAATAACTTTAATCTAAAATGCGTACAATACACCTTTTGGGCTATGGATCGGAAGTGACATCATTTGATAGAGACAGTGATCAAGGATGTGTTCTATCATTGAATTGTATGATTTCTTTAATGTGAATGACATAATTTATGGACTTGTAACAGACTGTAAGCAAGATGCCTTCCTAATCAACAACATCCTTATGCTTGGAAAATTTTACATACATAAATCTAAATATTTGAAGGTGAAACCAGTGTTTTGTGCTTTTTATAATTAGATTCTTCCATATATAAAGCCCTGAAGATAAAGAAAACAAAAAAGTGCAATTAATTTTTTGTCTTTGATAGAAAAGTATAAATTACAGGAAAACCCCTAGTCCTTTTTATTTACTATATTTAGTTATGTATTATTTTACTTATAATTATTTTATGTAACATATTATGTAGGTAATTTGTTCTTTATTTGCACCAGTTTCCTTTTTTGTAATGTAAAGGTGTACTGATAATGCCAAGTTGTTGTACAAAACTTCATGTTAAATAAAAATAAATAAAAACATTTTTTTTATGTATGATTTTATGCTTGTTTTTAAATTTTTTTTTTTTTTTATGATTTTGAGGACGACAAGCTTAAGTCAGGCCGGCCGTTCTATCGATTTGTCCTACCTTGTCAGATTGTTCAAAAAGTTTACATCAGATTTACTCATCAGATTTGGCTGCTAGTGTAAATTTTAATGTGGAGTGGTGTGATATGAAGCTGTAATATCACCCTAACCAACCTAATACCTAACCCCAACCTCAGAACCATTCAAATACAGTGTTGGTAGCATAATCTGATGGGTAGGATAAAATGTCAGGACACATTTTTTAATAAGTGAAAATTTACGTTTCTGGTAGATTGTCCCATAGAGTTACTTAAAATACCAAAAGTATTCTAAAATGACAAACATACTGTTCATATTTTCATGATTAAACCTTTTAACTGAAAGAAAAAAACTTGAATTAAAAAAAGATGGCCTCTCTCAACGACACCTGCAGTTTCCCTATAAAATATCACGGCATAATTTCGTATTGTTTTTCATAGCCTCCCTCCACCACCCTTCCTGATCTCACCATCTTCTCAATTTTAGCTCAAGCAATCAGCCTGCCACTTCATTGTAAACAAAATCATGTGATGCAACCTGCAGCTGTTTTATTCAACTTATCTTTATACACGGGAGGACAAATTGGATTGACAGGCGGCATAATGGCATGTCCCTGCCCTATTCACTCTTACCGCGCGTGGACAAAACGTCTGGGCTGATGAGTTCTTGATAGCATTTGGTGGCTCCTTTGTGTACTCCAGCTCATCTCCAAAAGTCAATTAAAATCCCATGATGTTGACACCGCCAGCACGCGCCCCTATCAAATACAAGCGCGACTTGCGTGA
This sequence comes from Danio aesculapii, assembly GCF_903798145.1. Classification (NCBI taxonomy): domain Eukaryota; kingdom Metazoa; phylum Chordata; class Actinopteri; order Cypriniformes; family Danionidae; genus Danio; species Danio aesculapii. Next base: position 35,789,082 of record NC_079443.1, read on the forward strand.
ACCCGCGCTCTCGGGGTCACGTGGCATTACGCAACAGGTCAGTTGATTAAATTAAATGACGTGCGCGAGCTTCTGAATCGTTTACGCAAATCGGCTCGTTTCAATAATTATTTTGTCACAAATACATGTAAAAATACACTCAGTGTAACAATAATTTATGCTCGAAAAGCGTATTTACATTATATATACACACGAATTGAATACAGTTAATTAATATAATCACAATTACGGGTAGCACGATCGCCTCAGTAAGAAGGCCTCGAGCCTCGATGGTTCGAGCCTCGGCTGGTTCAGCTGTTTTGTGTGTGGAGTTTGCATGTTCTCCCCGTGTTCGCACAAGTCCCCCACAAGTCAGACTGGGGAAAGGGGTGGTTCTTTTTTCTTAAAAAGTGGACGTTTTTGGAGTTATTTGCCTCTTTTTGTATTTAATTATGATATTTAAATAATGCATTTAGTGACATTGTAAGCATTACTTTTAGCTGGATTAGCTTGTCGGATGGTCACCATAACCACACATTGTAATGTACCAAAATATTTCCTAAAGATATAGAACAAAAAAATACAAATAATTAAAAAAAAATACAAATGTATTACATCATAAGACAAAAATAAGAATCTGTTAAAGTTTTAAATTCTTGCAGTTCTAAATGTCATTTATTAGGAAAATAACAACACACATTAAAATTTCCTCAGTCAGATTTGGCTCTATGAATAATAAAAATTAAAACATAACAATAATAATAATAATAATGTAGAGCTTCCCGATTTTTCTAGCCTCTCTTGAAGAAAAGTACCTTTGAATATTCATGGATAACAACAAATGCCAAATTAGTATTTAAATTCATTTTAATTCGGCCTTCACGCCTTTATATTGGTCATTTTTTTGTTTCAGGAATCAGATCCAGGATTTAGATAAAAAGTTACTTGTAAAATGTTTTCTCTATTTAAAAACAATACAGCAGATCAGTAGTGAAAGATGACTTCACTTACGTCAGATTGTGTTTTCTTGCATATCTGTTGGACTCATAAAAAAATAATTGTTTGCATTAATTAGCTATAGTCGACAGCCAACAAAGAATTCGGCTTGTCTTAAAGCTTTTTCGATGGGTTATTTTCACAACTTATTATGGCATAGCAGTCAAAATAGGACAAATGAGTCCATGTATGGGACAAATTCTGGAACTTTGTCAGTTAAGAGTGGATCTTTCGAACCACCCAAACACCCGGGCCTGTATAGGCTATCCCATATGTAACACATAACAGTGTTTAATTTCTTGTCGTTACAGTTTGTTGTAGTTGTTGTTTAAAGAAATTTTGGTTAAACATTTCGAAACAATTATTGATTTAAAAAAATCTTTTGCTTTCTGAACATATACAGTGGGTGACACTTCAAACCGACCATTACTGCCACATATTCATTCATTCATTCATTCATTCATTCATTCATTCATTCATTCATTCGTTTTCCTTCGACTTAGTTCGTTTATTCATCAGGGATCACCACAGTGAAAAGAATCGCCAACTTATCCAGCATAAGTTTTCCCAGTACAAAGAAAACACCCATACACACTCATTCACACACATAAAGTATGGCCAATGTAGTTTATTCAATTCACCAATAGCACATGTCTTTGGACTGTGGGGGAAACCGGAGCACCCGGAGGAAACCCACATGAACACGGAGAGAACATGCAAACATCACACAGAAATGCCAACTGGCCCAGCCGGGACTTGAACCAGTGACCTTCTTGCTGTGAGGCGACAGTGCAAACCACTGAGCCACTGTGTCACCCTTATCTATGGTCATTTTAAAACGAATTATTTTACGACATTTTTATTCTACAACAGGACTTAACGAATATCCAAATCAATATACTGTAATGTGCTGTGTTAAATGCTCTCCTTTATTACATGATGGGAAGAGGTTATAAAATATGTAAATGAGTCTCACTTATTAAGATGAACCATGGTAAGTAAGCTGTGGTGGCAGAGTTCATTTAAATTGAATTAAGTGTGAAAACACCCATTAACCCAACCTAGCTTACTTTAAACACTAGCTCACTATTCAGCTCTGGGCTTATTGATTCAGTGCAAACAAATCTGATTTGGGAACTGATTCAACCTATTCCATTTCCAACCCAAAATCAGACATCACCAGTGAGGCGCATGAGTGGCAGGTGATGCGCTGTACCGTTTGCTGTAGACAAGGGCATGAAAAAAATCTGAATTCATTTGACAATGAGTAAGTGACAGATGTTTCTCTCTCTCTCTCTCTCTTATTTGCCATCTCACTTCTCGTCTAATTGTGCTACGGACAGCTTTAAGCACATTTGGGAATTGCAGCGATGCTCTGGCAAAGATTAACGGCCCCTCTATGCTTTGTTACTGCTGTATTTGCATGATAATTAGTTGAAGGCTGTATATATTTTAATTTATTTATTCTCTAGTGCTTGCTAATGCACACAGAGAGGGGAATGCAGCTACATGCATTAATTACAATGATTAAAGTGTTCACTGTGCAGTCTCTTGATGTGTTTATTAAATTAATAAGTGAATTGACAGATGAGACTTTGAAAACTCGCAGAATTTTTCCCCCTTGTTTAATCTGGCATATTTTAAACCTGCAGTAGTTCCAGAAGAATCAATCTCTTTCATTCCTTGAGGGAGTATTGTGGAGCGAGGAAGAAACGTAAAGCTTTTGTGAAGTAATGAAGCTTGAACATACTATTGTGACTTACATTAAAGGATTAAATGAAACATAATTGGTTCCATAAGAATTTCATCCCTTGAACGACAGTGTTCAAGTGCTGAAAAAAGGATTTGATCTGATGGGCAGACCATGGATTAAGTTAAATATTAAATAACTCAATATTGTCTGCAGAGTATTAAGAAGACATCAGTTTGTGTTAGAAATAAGCTTTGACAGTTTTTCTATTTTATTTTATTAACCCTTGAGCATCCTTATGGGTGTTTTTGTCTTTTTAAATGTATTTTTAGCTATCATTTTTGCTGTATTTCTCAGTACTGGGTTGCAGTCAGAATAGTATCTGCTACAAAAAAACACATGCCAAAATAGTTGATGGTTCATTCCTCTGTGTCGACCCCCAATAAATAAGGAACTAAGCTGAAATAAATGAATGGAGGAAATTCTTGCTGTATCAATGAAAACGACATTACGTTTGGAAAAAAGATTTTTATTAAACATTGAACATTTTATCCTAATTTCCTTTCATAAATCTATTTTACACTATAGGTACAAGTTACAGTCATAGTAAAACCCATTAAAACTGCACTTTTTCCTCATAGTGTCATTTATGAAATACTACTGTACATACTGTACATTCTTTGGTAACAAGTTTTTTTTTTACTTCTTTTTTCTCAAAATGTTACAATTTTAATATTCTGACACATTTTCTCAGCATTGGCCTACAGATCCAATAAACACTGGACTGTAGGCCAAATTAATTCAAATGAAGTAAAACTATAATTATGTGGCTTTGTTGATAAGGATACTTACTTACTCCCAGAGCCGTTTATATCGAAGTTGATATTTCGCCAACAATGTTGGTGTTTCGTAACATCTAAACTTTATGAGGTGGGTCGTAAGCCCAATGCTCAACCCCCAACCTGAAGGACCAGGATATACACACATACACTACAGACAATTTAGCTTACCAAATTCACGTATAGCGCAGGTCTTTGAACTTGTGGGGGAAACCAAAACACCCGGAGGAAACCCACATGTACACAGGGAGAACATGCAAACTCCACACAGAAATGCCAACTGACCCAGCGACCTTCTTGCTGTGAGGCGACAGTGCTACCCACTGCACCACCATGCTATCCCTGTTGATATAGATGTCATAGTATGTATGTCAAAAATCTGCTAAAACGATCTTACTTACTTTCCTTAGGCTTAATCCCTGATTTTTCAAGGTTGCCACAGTGGAATGAACCACCAATTAATCTGCCATATGTTTTATGCAGCAGATGCTTTTCCTGCTGCAACCCAGCACTAAGAGTACACTAACTCGTGAATCCCCAGTCCTGGGGAACACCCACAAACTCTCTCATTTACACACAATGGCCATTTAGATTTATTTAATCAGAGCCCACACAAACACAGGAAGAACATGCTAACTCTACACAGAAATGCAAACTGGCAACACCGGGACTCAAACCAGCGACCTTCTTGCTGTGAGGTGACAGTGCTAGCCATAAAGCCACTGTGCCCTGCTTAGCTTTTAGTTACATGGGTGTCAAATTCAGTTCCTACCTGTCAACTTTTATTCCAACCCTCCTTTAACACACTTACCTGTAGGAAATGAGCCTAAAGGACTGTGGCTGTTTCTCAATATGCATTCTTCAGCGTTCTCGCGTCCTCGTGTAACCTCATCATCAACCATCAAAGTTCAGTTCAAGACTGCAAGAAGCAAGGACACGTAGAAGTTCACGGATGTGTTTCTAGTTTCAAGAATGCACTGATGCAGACTTAAGCACCGAACTCACTATAGAAGTCCCAGAAGTCATTGCGGCTGATTAAAGGAGGTGGGAAGCACAGCATTCTCTATCTGTTTATAATTTAAGTTTAGAGATGTAATGTATTTATCTCAGGAGTTTCCCTAAATGAGACGGTGAAAGTAAACATTAGCGTGAAAATCTTTATAAAAGCATAAACACATTATGGGAGTTTATTCGCTGAAATTCGTATTAAAATCTGTTTTATTTGTATTGTGCAAAGTATATTTGTAAAGTTTTTGTGCATGTTATATATATTGAATAGGGGAAAAGCAATAAATCGTTGTATGAATGCTGTAATGTTTCAATAATTTTCCATTAAAAACGCGTGAAGGTCATGTGACCATCAGAAAGAACACAGCATCTCATTTCTCACAAGACGTGGCCTCCCGAGATGGTCCTTCTGAGGTGACCAGGCAAGACCGCTCTTCACAAGAACACAAGACCATTCACTGCGTTCTTGAAATTGAGAAACAGCCAATTAGTTTAATCAGGTATGGTTGGAACTAAACCGTGCAAAGCTGCGGCCCTCCAGGAAATGAGTTTGACACCTGTGATTTAGTATATGGAAAATAAAGAATGCTTTACCAGTATTATCAAATAATAATGATGCTGGTAAAGGCATAGGTTAGTGTTTGACAACATTAAAAAAATTATAATGTGATTTGATTATTTTACACTGACGTTTTCTTCCTTGCTAGACCTGCATGTTGTATATCGCCACAAGAGTTAAAAAATATATACACTTTAGATTTTATTGACCAAGCATCATGACTTTTTCATATTGATTATTCCAGTTTAATATGAGGCCCAGTGTTAGCGTTTCAGCTCAGACTAAAACTTTTTTTTTTTTTCGTTTTGGAAAGTTTGTAATTGACAAATATCACCTTGAGCGAACCATCACTGCCAAAGTGGTCTAGTCGAACAGGCCGACTCTCAAACAAAATGAAAACCTGGGACGTGGATTCTGCACTTCACTATTAGGCCGATATGATACCTGTCAAGTTGATGGAGGTCCCATCCTCCGGCCTCCTCCAGGTTTGCAGCAGAAGCCTGTACTCCAACCAAGCCCCCTCCGCCCAGGCATACAGTGCGGCCCATTAAAATTAAAGCTCCTTACCGTCGAAACGTCATGTCCATCCCATTCCCCAACATGCATTGGGAACAAAGGGAACAATCTATTTTCCTGATAGAAGCCAGCAGTTGGTAAGAGGTTTGAGATGAGTGCGAGGATACAATTTGCCTAGAGAGTGCCCGAGGATCAAGCCAGCCCTGACTCACACTGGAATGAGGCTGTCAGCTGGCAACCGGCAGTAATTGCTTCCCATGGCAGGACCCCACCAGCCAGAGAAGAATGTGTGCGTGGAGCTCGTCAACCCGGGGATCAATTTTCGCAACAGCCCAATCATAATTGTTTTCTAAGGATACGGAACTTGTTGCGAATGCGAGCAGAGGGCGAGGCCTGATTGACACTCATTGACCGGTGCGAGCGGGTTAGGAGGAGTATCGAGCTCCCGGCTCAGAGCCACGGTACACTGTTTGTCACTCAGGTTGAGAAGACAACGATAAGGAATCCTGACCCCGAAGAAGCCTCGGCCTGCTCTGAAACTGTCAGTCTGCACCAAGCAGCACACAATTTCTCAGTCGTGCAATTTACTAAAATTTGGACTGTTTCGAAAAGGACCGTTTTGACATTTCACTTCTTGTTTTTTTTTATTAAAGGTGCCTCCATACAGTGTGAGATACCGCAGAAGGCCTTGAATGAATGTCCTGCATAGGAAATGTTCAGTCCACTAACGATCTATCATCTGTCCGCAGATAATTTCGTACGCTGTCAAGCACAGAATTGAATTGTAGGACACTTGGATGGCTGCTGCCACTGCCAACGGGTCCCAAGACCATCTCAAATGTCACTTCAGCCGACTGCTAACATGCGGCCCCTTGGCCAGTGCCTCTGACATGCTATTATCTGTCTGGAGAAGAGACGATGCGGTGTTGTCAGAAAGCCGTGTCTCTACACATGTATCCATCACAGAGTGGCAGATGGCTTGGATCAAATTATTTTTTGTGTAAAAGGCCGTGTGAAGTTTCAAAACGCGACTGCCGCAGATGCCTCTCGCAGGAGGCATAATAGAGCATCTTGTGTGGCGGCTGCAGATGCCTCTTGCAAAAGGCATAATAGAGGAGCACCTTGGGAGAATGCAGAAGCCATACGGACGAGGCTGCGCTTTACTGGAGCAACCTAACAAATTTACAAAAGATTGCACGAGGGTAACCGGTGTGGATTTGAATGTCAGAGATAGATCCTGTCGTATTTGTTGGAACGTCAACACTAATGCACAAGTACAGACAGTTTAATCATAAATGTCTCTAAAACTATGAGTAAATATACTACACATATATATATATATATATATATATATACATATATATATGTGTGTGTGTGTGTGCATCTATTTCTGACACAGATATGTCAGTGACTGTGCATCACTACAGGCTAACAAGTAAGTCTCACTGGGAGACTCTTTCCGCTCTTCTGTCGCTAGCTTCATTAGCATCATTGTGAGGGGAAAATGAATGGCTTATCCCAGTAGCATTGTTTAGTAGTGTGTGCTGCCTGCATTGTTTTAGTGCCCCGTTCAGACACAGTATTAAAATCTCACTGTTGATCCAATCAGAAGTGGACGGGTGTCTCAGATGCATCTCCTGTGACTCTTTGTACTCAGGTTTCAAGGGTAAGGGGCTGTTTTGTGACTACATGCATCATTCTTTATAAATCAGTACTGTATATTAGAGTGCAATGTATAAAATAGTGAAATACATTGGATTAAATGTATTAACTGAACCCCCCCATCCCCCCCCCCCCCCCCGGCTGATAGGCGTGTGATATTCTGCCAATAACAGCACTCGACCAGCCTCTTCACCCTTCACTTTTAGACAAATATTGCTGTTGTTGGACAACATAATGTACTTTTGAGGCTTTTTTAGTCGAGAATGTAGTTGTTTAGATTGCAACTATGCAGTTTATTTATAAGGACAGTGCCAATTTTAAATATTTATAAATAATGCCTATTTGTAATTTCTGAGAGACAGCACGTCGGTGGCCATTAGCCTGATATACTGAGCAAAGACGATTGATGTTGTCCATCCACAAGATGGTGACAGAGACGCATAATAAGCTCTTAGAGGAGGACTAATACAGAGTAATTGTAAACTACAGCTGATCAAATCATTATTAAACAGGTAAGTGATATTCTATGTCGATCTCTCTCTTTTGTATGCTGTAGTGCTGTATTTATACCATATAATTGTAGTGTATTGAGTGTAAGATGGATGGAACTCGCATATCAGGAATGTGTGTTGTGTTGGCAGGAAGAAAGAAGAAATCCCCGCATGTGTTTAGCATTTTTCCATGTTGCAAACACAACAGCAATCTGGTAGTGATTGTGCAGCTTTTTCTGGGGTGAATTATTGTGAAATCCCGATTGCAACAGAGAAATACTGTATACTGTAATAAACTGTAATACTGTAAGGAAATATCTCTGTAGATTGATGGCATTTCAAGCTGTTCAGCCTTATATTCCTAAAATGTTAGCAAAATCACCTGTTTTGTCATCACTTTAGATATTACGCCAGAGAAACATTCAAATACTAGCTCTAAAGTGACATTGGTGAATTAGTAATGGTTTCTGCTGTTCTGACATCAGCTGCAGATGTGAATGAATGGCAGAAGAAAGTAGTTCCTAATACAAAAGGGTTTTGAGACTCTCCGTGTTTGATTTGATTTTTTATATACATTATTATGCCATCGAGCTGTTGTATAAACGCAATATCACACGAGTAGCAGTGCGATGTGGCTGTATATCGTCACTGGTGGGACGCTAAGGCACCAACGCACGCCTCCCACCATGCCAATATTCAGCCACATCGCACTGCTACTCATGTGATATTCCTCATATATCCCATATTGATTTTGTATTGATTTTATTATTTACAAAAAAAATGTGATGCAGTTAGAATAAAACAATTTTGTCTTAATTATTTAATAACGTTCCTCCTTTTTTTAGCTCATGCCAAAAAAAATGCATCCTTGCTCTTCAATCCAACCACCTGGATCTGACAAACGCCTCCCATTTTCCACATCTAATTCAATTCCCTGTGGTTTAAAATCCAGATCTGCCCAATACCTAAACAACCTGTCATATATCACATTATAAAATTCAATAGGCTGTGAATGCAGTTCCATGTCATCTTTAAAACATTAATATGCACGCACCTCCATGCTGTTTACCAATGGCTACAGCAGGTGTCCCCAAATCCCATATCCAGAGTAACCCACACACACAGACTGTCACCCTGTCAATGCTGTAATGTCAATCCTAAAGGTGGACCTGCAAATGACTCCTCAGGCTCATCAGTGTGCAGCTCCAGAATAGTTGTCACGGCAGGAAACCTCTGGAGCGCCTTGATGCGGCGTACAGTTTACCTACAGGCAGGGCTTTGTCTCTGCCAGCCTCTTCCCTGTGAGCGGATGAGAGCTGCATGATTATCGTAACACACATCCAGCCCTCATACAGCAGCAGGAGTCGGAGCTCACAGCGGGGTTTGTGTGCGTCGTGTGCATCTGTGCAAGTGTGTGTGTGTGCGCGCACGCGCGGGCTCGGCATCTGTTGTAATGACTATGTTGATTGGCGATCATGTGTTTGTGTGCGTGCGTTTTTTTTAACCCACAGGAATTAATTAGACTGTCTTTTACAGAACAGAGGTGTCCATTGTATGTAGGGACAGCATGCTGAGAGGGTGATTTTTTTATTTATTCATTATATATCTTTTTTTTTTACATGAGTAGCCATGCTGGGATTTATCCTTGGAAACGTGTGATGATAATCATGCAAATCTGGTAAATGACTTGCATGCATGCTGATGAGGTCAAATGTCTCATATCGAGAAATTAATGCATATAGTGTTGCTGACTGAACTCGGGTCAGCTGTTTCTCATTCTACACCTGTCTGAATCAGCGGCAAGACAGCTGACAAAACTGCAGTGCTGGCAATATTTGTCAGTGAAGAATACTTTATTTGTGTAAAAGATTACAGTCAACATAAAATGGAAATTCACTATATTTGATTTGTATATGACTGTAATATATTTTGTTGTAGCCAGACCTTTAGATTCATGCCCTAATATATATAAAATATTAGTCAGTTTGACTGATGTAAGTTGACTAGTTTAGTTGATTCAGCAAAAAAAATTAGGCAAGACTTCTTTTCATAATTTTTTTTCTTTTGGCTTAGTCGCGACAGCGGAATGAACCGCCAACTACTCTGTCATGTTTTACATAGCACTTAAAAATATTAAAGTCTGGCTGCTTGGTGGTGCAGTGGGTAGCACAATCGCCTCACAGCAAGAAGGTCGCTGGTTCAGTTGGCATTTCTGTGTGGAGTTTGCTTGTTCTCCCACTGTTTGCGTGGGTTTCCTCCGGGTGCTCCGGTTTCCCCTACAAGTCCAGAGACATGCACTTTAGGTGAATTGGGTAAGCTAAAATTGTCCGTAGTGTATGTGTGTGATTGAGTGTGTATGGATGTTTCCCAGTGATGGTTTGCAGCTGGAAGGGCATCCGCTGCATAAAACATATGCTGGATAAGTTGGTGGCTCATTCCGCTGTGGCGACCACAGATTAATAAAGAGACTAAGATGAAAAGAAAATGAATGAATGAATGAATGAATGGTTCATCTCTGACATCTTGTGGACAAACTAAGTAGTGCAAAAACGATTCAAAGCACATGTGTGAGCTACTTATACATTGTATGCAGGAGCCACTTGTGTACAATGCACCGATTTATTACAGTTATGTTATTGGCGGCATGGTGGCTCAGTGGTTAGCACTGTCGCAAGACGGTTGCTGGATTTAGTCCCGGCTGGATCAGATGGCATTTTTGGGTGGACTTTTTATGTTATCCCCATCTTTGCGTGGGCTTCCTCTGGGCGCTCCTGGTTTCTCCCACAGTGCAGACATGTGTTATGGGTGAATTGAGTAAATTAAATTGGCCAAAGTGTATAAATGTGTGTGTGTGAATGAGTGTATGGGTGTTTCCCAGTACTGGGTTACGGCTGGAAGGGCATCTGCTGCATAAAACATATGCAGGAATAGTTGGCGGTTCATTCCACTGTGTCAACCTCTGAAACAGAAGCTAAGCCAAAGAATAAATGAATGAATGAATGAATGAATTATATTACTTATGGTTTACTGATTTAAAATGTACCCTATTGTACCCTATGTACCCCATTGATTTCTTTTTCACAATTCTAACCTTTCCTCACCTCTGATTTCAGTCGTATTTAAGTGGTATTCAAATGTGCATTCTAAAGTACAGGTGTCAATAGCCAGGCCTAAATTTTTTCATAACAACAGCTTTCCTGAGGTGTTTTTTTTGTGCCATTTTTTTTTGTGCCATTGCATCAGTCATAAACCAATGCTAATGAATTTTAGCCTGGTTTTATCATTTTACTTACAATTGACTGCAAGCTTGACTCAGATCTGATTCAGATACAACTAACAGACTGAAATAGCCTTTGTCCTGTAATTGAAACAAAAATGTGTAAATATAGAAGATATTGCTACCTCCATTTCATTGTCTTTTTTTGTTAAGTATTCAGTGCTCAGCATAATTGAGAACACCCCATTTTGAAAATGAATATTCTGATCGATATAGGCAATGAATTTTGGTGCATTCAAACCAAAAATATTTATTAAAATAATATTTTAGTCACCAAACCTATTTAGAAATTGAAAGATAAACAATTCAATATAAGCCAAATATTGCAAAAAAATAAATAAATTACAACCTACAAAATTTCAACTAAATTTTTCTTTTTTTTCTTGATTTTTCGTCTTTTTTAAATTTGTATTTAATATTTTTCTACAACATAAATGTGGGTGTACTAGTTGTTGAAACGTTATCGTAAGTTATTTAGTAAGATAAGCTCCAGATTTGGCTTCAGTACTGATTAATCAAATGTATACGCACAAATACCTTATTGTATAGCTTCCTATTAAAAATATGAATTTAAAAGATAGATTTGTGAGGGGTGTACTTATATATGCTGAGCACTGTACATATGTATACTGCCGTTTTGAATGCCATCACATATCATTAGTCAAAACAACTTATTTTACTATGTTTTATATTATATTCTGCCAGCACAGCCTACATCATAGTGCCTAACCAAGGGTCAGGGCTCAGCACTGAGAGCAGATCGGCTAAGTAATTGCCTGTAACTCAGGTGTTAGGGGAATGTGTTGGTCAAAGGTCAGTCTTTTTTTTGCAGAACATAAAAAAAATGGCCACCAAACTGCATTTCAATTGACAACTCATTATAATCTCTCCAAACGCCTGTCACTCTTCCCTGCCCAGATTCCCCAAATCCCTGGCCTTCCCTGCTCGACCACGTCCACAAATGAAAGGGAAGAGGACCACACAGGACCCAAGGACGACGCCGTGTCACTGTTCAACACAGACACTCCTGTAAACATGACATGTGCTTCACATGGGTTGATCGTTGCAGTTTCACGCTTATCAAAAATAAGCATCGGCCTGATGCACCTCTCGCCGCTACCTTCGCAGAATCTCAAGTATCTTATGCAAACTGTGTGCGTTTGTTGGGGAGCTCTGGCAGCGACTGATGAGTGTCTCATTATCTCCACACCAGCCGTACACAGTAAGAAGAGCATAATCAAAGCCTGGGGGTACGTATTAATTATCCTTTTGAATAGTGATGAAATTTTAAAAAGATCTCCTTAAGGCTCCCATCATCAGCAGATGAAACAAAGCTCGGCACAGCTTGCGCGTTGAGGCTCACATGTGTTTTTACATCTGTTCAGGATATTTCAATTTGATGCTCAACAAGCTGAGCCTGAGATTAAAGGATCATACGTGTCATCCACACAAACATCACTTCCAGAGCAGGCGAGCGTACGTGAGCTCAGCTTTTCCAAGAGAGAGGCGTCACCGCCGCAGACGACGCAGTCGCACTTCTGTCTCCCTGTGTGTGTGTCTGTGTGTGTGTCTGCAACTGAAGGCTGATGCGATGTTTCTCACATGTTTGAGATGTCGAGGAAGGAGCCTTTTCTTTTTTACGTGTGTGTGTGTGTGTGTGTGTGTGTGTGTGTGTGACGAAATTTGCTTTTAAGAAATATTTATGAGCCGGTACCCTTCTTAAAAAAAAAAAAGAAAAAAAAGAAAGCGTTGTCTTTAATGAACATGTTTTAGAGATTGTTTCAGCATCTATAATTTATAAGGTAAGACTTCATCTGTGAACAGGGCTAGTTTGTAAATGTGAATACTTAATAATAATGAAAAAATATATATCTCACACAGCTGCTGTACTGGCATAATATGACACTTCTGGAGCAGACAGATATTCTCGGTAGAAGGCCGGTGTACAAGTGTGTGTGTGTGTTCATCTGTGGCCATATCTGTGTGTGTGTTTTAGGGGGTGGTTTCTCCCTCATAGTGAACAGCACCATGTTGACGTTGGCAGCATTTAAAATTGGCAAATCAGTTTGCACAAATGGCCTCCCCTACCGAAGCGATACGAATCTTATTACTAGTGTACATACAATTAGTCATGTTACACATAATTAGTCTGCTTGTTGTACTTTGGCACTCTGTTTATTAGTCTATTTCTGGAAGATTGCTAAAAGGAGCGCTGAGACAGCATGTCTACATTTGCTCTGGATTTGGATCTAATACAAACTCTCAAAAACTAGCTGCCTCATTGTCTACTGTTTCAACAGCCATCTTCCTAAACTAAAGTGAAAGATTTTACATGACTGATTGGAGCATCAACAAAAGTATTTGTAAAGTATAGTATAGTATAAAGTTGTGAAAAAAAATCCATCCATGCTTGAAAACCTGGTAAACTGGTTTTCTGGTCTTAAAATTTGTCGGCTGGTTTAAAGCTGTACTAAAGCTGGTCTAATAAAACTCCTGTAGTCTTGCCGAGCTGGTATTTAGCTGGTTGAGCTATTTGCACAATATCCTTCTAAATGAGCCAGTATAGACCAGACCAAAAGACCATTTAAGACCAGCAGAACAATTTAAGCTAATTAAAGGGGTCATATAAATATAGATAAATATTGTTCATTCGTTCATTTTCTTTTCGGCTTAGTCTCTTTATTATTCTGGGGTCGCCATCATGGAATGAACCACCAACTTATCCAGCATATGTTTTTAAAACGGATGCCCTTACAGCTGCAACCCATCACTGGGAAACACCCATACACACTTTAAGAAATGCTCGGTTATTTGAACCTAAATTGGATAAAATATGGGCTAACCCAAAAATTGGGTTAAATTTGGTCCTATTAATTTATTTCAAACAATTAACCCAGGAGTTGTGTTAGTCCCTTTTACACCCAAAATTGGGTTGAAATAACCTGGCATTTTTAGAGTCCACTCCCGTTCACACATATACACTACGGACAATTTAGCTTACCCAATTTACCTATATAGTAGAGGAAACCCTCGTGAACACGGGGTGAACATGCAAACTTCATACAAAAATGAAAACTGACCCAGCCAAGGCTCAAACCAGCGACCTTCTTGCTGTGAGGAGACAACAATACCCACTGCATGTCCCATATATGAATATAGTCCCATAATGTCCTGTTTGGACATTAAAAGATATGCAAAGATATAAAGTACAGGTCCAATTCAAAGTGAGTTACAACATTCACAGACATAACCAAAATTATATGTACTTCTGTGTTTTTGTGTGCCTCTGAATTCACTGTGTGATCCAACAGTCAAAGCGACATTATGATGAAGATGTAAACAGTTGTGATTAGTTTAAACTGCCAATAATTTAAATCATATGCAGATGTTTTTTGTATATGTTGATACCATTACAGGAGCTTTAAAGTCACCACCCACTTATGGAAAAGGGGCAGGAACCAGCAGCTCATTTGATTTAAGGGACAAATGCAAAACAGCATGTGTTTGCTTCAACCCCAAAAAGGCAATAATATCTGGATGCAGACTTGGATTCGCAAGCTGAGACTATATCTCAGACTTGCAATGTCAGACGCAATGCACTCAATGGAGGTAATAACATCCCTGTGAGGGGTAGGGTTAGGGGTGGGGTTAGGTGTGCACATTAAAAGCATTGCATGCAGCTCACCTTGCAGCTGCACCAAGTCTGCATCCAAACCCCTCTCCAAAAAGGGACATATAAAATGACATAACAATGATATATCAAATGATCTGAAAGGTATTTTGTAAACCTCACTAGGAAGATCTAATGCCACATCCCTCATTACGGTCAGATCTAAATAATAGTCACTTGACATGAGGAATATTCAAGCAGGCTATTCAATCATCCATTTGTTTACAGATACTGACATTAATTCACCATCCTCCTTCCCACCAACAGGTTGGCCCTTTAGAGGGGGTAGGCTCTGCCCCTGATTTTGTCCTGAGTAGTCATAGATGGATCAACGGTCACATGATAGCTTGCTATGTATGGGGATTCTGCCAAAGAAATATTTTCATTCATTCATTTTCTTTGCGGCTTAGTCCCTTTATTAATCTGGGGCCACTACAGCGGAATGAACCTCCAACTTATCCAGCATATGTTTTACACAGCGGATGCCCTTCCAGCTGCAACCCATCACTGGGAAACGCATGCAACACATGCAACCCAGGCTCATTCTGAAAACGTACCTCCAAGGACGTTTCTGGAGACCGCGAAATACGTCTCTGGGGCACGTTTTTCTGCAGTTTTTGTTTTCGTGAATCCGCCAGAGGTCGCCATGTACGCTTTTCGAGATCTCAAATTTCCCTCGCGAGTGCCATTCGCGCCTGCTGTTCTCATGTAAACCCACCAGAGGCCGCTGTCGACTCACTTTTGGACAGACTTTCTGACTGACTGAGCGAACAATCGGCTGACCCACCCTCCCCCTTCCCTAAACCCAACCAATTTTATCGATTGACCCGGAGGAAACCCACGCGAACACAGGGGGAACATGCAAACTCCACACAGAAATGCCAACTGACCCAGCCGAGGCTCAAACCAGCGACCTTTTTGCCGAGAAGCAACAGCGCTACCCACTGCGCCACCGCGCCACCCTAAGAAATATTTTATGTTTTGTAATACAATCCTTTTGTCAAATAAATACATTTCAATCTTATGTTCCTCCTGAGTCTTTCTGGTAGAAATATGCTTCATTCACAATCTTTACAGAGCTCACAATGCAATCTGGGATGGCTTTTCTGATTTAAAATTTAGCATTCCTCCCACAAAACACAGGAGAGAGAACACTACCAATTCGCTTCATACTTAGCACATTGCAAGGCTAATGACAAGATACTCCAAGGATAAATAAGCGTTTAATTTCATTAATTTCCAGATCAATATTTTGAATTAAATAATTTATTGAGCTCTTTTTCCACAGAGCTCACAATCCTTTATGGGACTGCATTCATTGCAAAAAAAAGTAGGTACAGTATCTCAGAGTGTGGCATAATTATGTATCCAACCTTCTGCAACAGCCTCGGTGTCAGGAGCTGGCCTACGATGCCTTACAATGTGACCTACGTAGGGTTTTTGAAACCGAGCGCCTATATAATGAATGTACGCCATTCATCCTTAAGGAACAACAGTACAGTTTAAAGTTGACCTTTGGAGATCGCTGAATACAACATAAACTCTCTGCCGGCTCCACGCCCACCACCACCACACATCCTCTTTATTCTCCGCTGAGGCTTCCTCCTCTCATCTCTGCTAGTGGCAAAAACTAATAATCAAATCTTTCCTCCCACAAACACAACGGTTTCTTCGGAAAGCCCCTGCCAAAATACCTACTCTTTGTCTTTGTTTGTCGTACAGCAGACTTAATCGATGCACCAGCCTAATGACATCGCGCTTCATACTTGGAAACCTTTGGTTCATGTAATTTGTCTGTCTAGTGTCGTCTTCCATAACCACAGAGGAGAGTATTCGCAAGTGCCAAAGGAGCAGGCTGAATCTTGACAGGCTCGACTTGCAGGTGAGGTCACAAGTAATAAGCACTAATGAATACCAGATCAGGCTTGGCACAATTAGGCTTACTGCAACACAGCCCTTATAGTCCTCAAACAGAGCTTTATTTTGAGCAGAGCGTTGAGGATGTTAACACAGGAGGGGGAAAAAACGGCTGTCAAGCTCTCGCCCTGTCTGAAGCTCTCCACCGCTGTACGTTATATACGCGAGTTGCATTTGCAAGCGATTCTTCCATTTGTCAGGATGTTGGCAAACCTGTCACACTCGCCCGGTGAAAAGCAAATAATTTATTTATTCCAGTTCAACATAATTAGAGGCATTACCCCACCGCTTGGCAGTGACACCTTTTTATGTTATCACGCGCACGAGTGCAAAGAGTTATCAGATGTATACGGCTGTAAGAGGAGTGGAAGTTTTCACTTTCTTTGAAAGCTTTTATATAATTAAAAGGCAACAGGGTGGATTTTTTCTTTACTTCGTTCTCTTGAATACAAAAAAGGAAGGAATATTCAAAAGAAGAGCTTTTATCAGCACCTTTTTTGTCAATCCTGTGTTCGGAGGTTCACCGCAATCCCACAAATCCTTTAGAAGGTATTTGTTTCCATTTCCGGCAGTTTTGCACCGGTTACTATATAAATATGTTATTCATTCCTCCTGAACGTTTGGGCTTCTGAGGAAACATGTTGATACTATTGCTTCTTTCTTCAACTCTAAATAATTGAATAGAGAAGAGGGCCTCCGTGGTCTTTTTTTTATATCGAGAATCTGTTTTACAGTGCATCCACCAAACTCACATACAGTAGAACCCGGAAGAGACGTGGAGGTGACAAAAGAGACGCCAGTTTTGAGCTTTTTGATAAATAAAAGCATCCAGACGCCAGGCGCAGGTACAATATGGTCAGCCTCCAGTGGGTTTGCTTGCTGTAACATTTGTCATTCGCCATTTAACGCCTGGGGGCCCTGACACATTCAACGATAGCGTATTAAAAACAAGTTGATGAGAGTGAAAACAACACAGAGATGTGTAGTGTTTTACATCTCCCTTAAGTGTCTGCTTCGGGGACAGTTTATGTGCTAGAGATGGCGCTTCTTTGACATTGTCATCTTCTGTCACGTCGCCACAACTACTCGTTCTTCCACCTGCACGTTCTTTAGGTGCCGTTGAAGCCGCGCAACTCGTCTCGCTCTTTGTGCTGAATGTCTCGGGGCCTTTATGATAATGAATGCATGATCTGGGTCTTCCCCCACTAAAGCATTACAATAAATAAAACATTTTAGTCCAGCAAGGCTGATCTCTGCTGCTGCGTATGTGTGTGTGTGTGTTTCCTGGAATTTAAGAGCAAAAATCATCACAGATAGACCCACATGTTTTTGCCTAATGCTCTGGAGAACAATCCACCAGGGAACACAATTCATTCCCGTTTGCCAGACAGAAAAGCACAATGTATAATTAAAAGTGTAAAGTGTAAAGATGTAATTGTTGGAGTGTTGATTATCATTAAATAGCTCTGCAGAAACATGACTGTAAGCCATATTTAGCATACTTTATTAATCGAGCAAGCTGTTTGTTGCTTCTCTTACGTACAGTATGTAAGCTGGAGAGGTGTGAAGGTTTTAGCTGGTGTGAACTCTGATTGAAGAGTCACAATGGTGACTATAGCTAACCCAATTGTAGTGGTCAGCATATGGGAATTTATAGTGGGTAAAATACTAACTAATACCGCCTCCAGCCCCCTTCTTGGAAAACAGTTTCACAGTAAGATGCGTAGATGGAAAATTACATAAAGTGAAAGATATTTATCTTATTTTGTATCATTTATTATTCTGAGTAAACCTTTTATCTGTGTCTGCTGATCAAGCTGATTATTATTTTACTTGTATGGTAATTCCCCATAGTAGTATGGAGCAAAATCAGAAAACCATATGTAAATTGTTCTGACCCTTTTTCTTATATTATCACTAACAATATCAGAGTAACTATTTGCATGTGAAAATGGTTTAGTATTTGGTTTGTCTACATTTTACTTAAAACCTGGCGATCATGTTCAAAGAAAACATCTGTTTAATGATCTAAGAGCACCATCTTTATTAAAAAGTTTATTAAAAGCAACTTATTTATTATAGTTCTGATTGTCACAAATTAGTTTGAGCGACCTATAAAACCGTAAACATTATAAAATATATTTCTTTACATCATCAAGTCAAAACCTAAGCAAACAAGTTTTAAACATGTATATACATATAGGCATAAAGCCATGAAGACATTACTATTATATCACACCAAAATAACATTGATCCATTTTTACCTCCAGCTACAGGTATGGCTGAAAAGGTACCCATGCATGCTGTATATCCGCCTGTGTTTGCTTTCGCTTCTTTCTGTAAATGATTATTTCCCCATAGTAGTATGGAGCAAAATCATAAAACCAAATGTAATTGTTCTGACCCCTTTTTCTTATATTATCACTAACAATATCAGAGTAACTATTTGTATGTAAAAATGGTTTAGTATTTGGTTTGTCTACATTTTATTTCAATGAACTGTAAAACCTGATGGTCATGTTCATAAAAACGACTGTGCAATAATCAAAGTGCACCATCTTTATTAAAAAGTTTATTAAAAGCAACTTATTTATAATAGTTCTGATAGTCACAAATTAATTTGAGCGACCTATAAAACCGTAAACATATTTCTTTATATCATCAAGCAAAAACGCATGCAAACAAGTTCTATAAATATAAATATATATATATATATATATATAAATCAGTGTTATTTTGGTGTGAAATAGTAGTCTTTATGGCTTTATATAGTCTATATATATATATATATATATATATATATATATATATATATATATATATATATATATATATATATATATATATATATATATATTATTTCACACCAAAATAACACTGATCCATTTTTTCAAAGTTGCAGGTATGGCTGAAAAGGTACCCATTCGTACTGTATATCCGCCTGTGTTTGTGTTTGCTTCTGTCTGTAAATGATTATTTGCTCATTCTCCCAGTTCATCAATCACAACCGACCGGAGTGTGTGGCTGCTGCCCTGGCTTTGCTTCACCATCACACTGAAACTCCACATCTATTATGCAGGTTCACATTAATCTTTTAAATCAGTCTTCAAATTAACGTACATCCTCCCTTAAGAGGAGGCTGTGATGCTGTGAAGAGTGTGTTCCTTGTTGCCTTTGATATGTTTCAACTCTTTAACACATCAGGATAGTCAGAGTGCCCTCCATTGTCCAAATATTGTACTGCACATTGTTTGTTACAAGCAGATGTGCTTAGAGTGAGATCTAACCCAGCAAGCATTTTTTGTTTTTAAAAATATGTAATAGATGTCTAATAGATGTCTAAACATAGTTGTCTTGGCTAAAACAAGACTACATTTGGGCTGTCAGTGAAAATCTAATAGACATCTAAGAATAGGCAATAACTAGACTAATCATCAAATAAACAGAAATGAATGACTACACATATAAAGACTATTTTATGACTAGTCTAGTTTTGGGTTATTCTTAGATGTCTATTAGATTTGCACTGACAGCCCAAGTTTAGTCTTGTTTTAGCCAAGTTGTCTATGCTTAGATTTCTATTAGACGTCTATTAAACACAAAATAGTTTGCTGGAAATCAATCAATCGATAATCTAAAATGCTTGCATTAGAACTGATAGCGACATCTGAATGGCAGTCAATGGAAAAAGGTGCTTATTTAATCCAGATTTGGCATTACAGAATGTGTTCACGTGGCCTATAGACATTTTGTTGCCAGTTACCATCAAAGTTCTTCTTGTGAACTTTGTAATGTTTTACACCAATGAGTCTCAAAAGCATATCTACATCATTTGTTGTAGTCCTCAAGAGCGATGTACCCTAACACACTCTTCGAGTATTGCAGATCTGTGTTTTCACCAAGCGTTTCAGAGGAGTAAATGTAGTACATGCTGTCATGTTGCTCGGGGATGGTGTCTGTGGGTTGCGTTACCAAAGTTTGATGAACCTCTTCGCTTTCACTTTTGTCAATAATCTCGACATCTGTGATTGTGCAGTCTTCATTCCTCTGCGTAATGTTTTCCCACCACTTAGAAAGAAAATGACAGGCAAAAAAGATTTCATTAGAAATATTGAATCATAACCTCAGCCTATATAGTACATTAATTGTTCATTACAATTAAATTACATTTACACTATACACTGTAAGCCCCTACATTGCCCTATAAAAGCTAATATTGTCTTGTTGAAGCAACAAAACATTTTAAGTTTAAGATTTTAACAGCATTTAATTATAAATAATTAGTTGACTGAACTAAAAGTTTTTAATGCAATATAATTTAAATGATATGTACAATAAACTCGAAATGTTTTGTTGTGATGGTTCAAAGTTCAAAAGCTTCCTGTGTTTCTTTGACAACAACTCTTTTTAGTACATTAAATTTAAAGGGCACCTATTTTACCTCTTTTACAAGATATAAGATAAGCCTTTGGTGTCTCCAGAACGTGTTTGTAAAGTTTCAGCTCAAAATACAAATCAGATAATTTATTATAGCCTCCAGAATCTGCCCATCTTGGTGTCTGAGTACAGTGTAGCTGTTTTTGTAATCTGTGGCTTTCAATTTAAATGTGCTGCTTCTCCCCGCCCACCGCTCCGACATGCGCGTCTGCTTCTCCTGCATTACGTCAGATAAACAGCAGTCAGTGATAGAGACAGACACGGATGCAGCTGAAATAAGGTCACTAGTCAAAAATACTATTTTAAGTTCTAAGTTTATTTTATGTATTTGTGCTGAAGTTTATTCATGCCTTGCTTATTACAAATACGGTTTGCAGTACACACACACACACACACACACACACACACAATATTAGCAAGTATCAAGACTAATTACAGCGTGTTTCTTAAGTTGTTTGTGTTGTGAGAATTTGCAACACGTCTGCTGTCAAATTGATGAAGATTGTTTCTTTATTTGCTGGTGTTTTTTGTAATCGCATGTGCTTTCTTATATTGCAGCGCGTTAGGCTCTCTCGGCCACCGTACACAATAGGGTATAACCTTTTTTGCTTTTAAAATAACCCTGAGTCACTCCTAGCATTCATATTTTAGACCTGAATTTTGTGTGAGATTGCATGAGTCATTAACCTTTGCATGTCTCATCTTATTGGTTATCAAACAAAAGTAGCTCTGGCTACTCTTTGAATGACCATGGATTATGGAGACTGGCAAATCACCAATATAAAAACAAGGCAACTCTGAACAAAACTAGAAGTATAATGGATATTTTAAGTCGAGTCTGAGTCTGGAAGAATAATGTCTGAGGTATTTCAAAAGAACCCATAATAAAACCTGAATTAACTTTGGCTTTTAGCAGGTGATGAGAACTTTGGTCTGAAGTGATGAATCAGAGATGACTTCTTTCTTACTTGACATGTAATTTGCTATACCAGATAGCCATATAACAGTTTAACAGTAGAATGAGTTTGATACATTAGATAGCATTAGCTGTTGTAGAGTTTATCATGTAAGGATCATTTGATTTTGGGTTGTTTTAGTGGAATTTACTTTCAAGGACAGTTTTTGGTAGTTTTTATACATTATAGCTGATGACTTGTACAATTTAGTAAAATTACTAGTTTAAAAACATATTTTTTTAATCACTCAAAGGAACAGCTAAAAGATCATTGCACACTGCCTCAAAAACTTTCCGTCGTAAAAAAATTGGATCATGTGCAAATTGATTTTATTTCCCCAATTTTTGAATCTGTTTTTAGAAGTGTTTTAGCAAGTCAGACGCATCATACAAGAGAAAGCCAAAATGTAGAATGGCACCTGACAAAATAAATCCACTTCATATTGCAGCACAGAGAACTTAATGACAAAGTGCAAAATATGAAGACAGATTGTGGCGGATGGTTGAGAACCACTGCTTAGCTTATTGTATGCTGGTTTCAATGCCTAGCTTGTGCCACACACCTTTCGCATGCTGCTTTTTGGTGCTAGTGTGTGTGTGTGTGTGTGTGTGTCTTCACATTGTTGCAACATAGGCTCATTCTGAAAATTTAGTCCTATATACATGTCTGTAAATCGCGAATTATAGAGCCAGAAGTATGTATGGCTGCATTTTGTCTTTAAAACGACGTTGTTCCTTTTCACGCTTACCAGCTGACCGCTTTTCTCCATAAGGACGGTTTTTCTGCTGTTACCAGTTTGTTTAGTAGCTCGCCATCAGCGGACTTGAGACGCAATGAAAAGTTGATCACAACAACAGGGTTCGAGTGTGGTGAAGAACGATTCCAGAAAGCGGGTAAGACAAAAACGGAAGCCAAAAAATACAAAATAAACAAGTAAATAACAGGGTAACAATGTGGTAAAATCTGGTTTAGGTAAGTGGGTGGGCGAGTCAATTGGTGCTTTTGAAAGTACTATTGGTTGGGATTAGGGAAGGAGGAGGGTGGATCAGTCGATCGGTCAGTCAGTCAGTCAGTCATTCAGTCAATCAACAGCAGCCTCTGGTGGAATTACACGAGAACAGTAGGCATGAATGGTGCTCACAAGAGAAATTTGACATCTCAAAAAGCGTACACAGCGGCCTGGTGGATTTGTGAAAACAAAATCTACAAAAAAAACGTAGCTCCTGGAACGTATTTGGCACTCTCCAGAAATGTTTATAGCGGTACGTTTTCAGAATGAGCCTGGGTTGCATTTTTGGCATTATGTTCCTTCCAGTCTCTGTTCAGGATCATTTAGATCAAATGAACACATTGTACTGTTTCCCCCAAAACAACAAAATAATTAATACACATCCGACTCACCGTAAAAGATATGTGTGTATTAAACTTTTTAGGACAACAAATGTGAAAAACGCATATGAAAATGTCAGACTCAGTGTGCAAATACCTTAAGACACCTGCTCAGATGTCATTTTTTTCATTGTGTATATTGGTGATGTGAACCACCCTTGTGTGGGCAGATTTGAAAAGTTGAAGCACAATAAAAAAAAAACTCTAAAGAATATTTTTAATCACTATAAAGATACTTTTATTCCATGAAATGGACCTATGGGTGTAAAATTTTCTTCATGAAATACAGATAATACAGATGATACCCTTAAATCCTTAGTGTGTCTACATTCCCACAGTAATTTCCATTGGTTTTGTAAAATAAATAAATAATAATAAAAGCCAGTGGTAGAGATTCTTATGTCTGTATGCAGAGTTGCTCCAATTATCAACAAACAATGTGTCATCTAACAGTGTTCATTATCAGATAAAGCGCATGGTTAAATCAAGTTTATGTGCATGCATGTTTTGATATACTGGGGGAAAAGTGAAAATATTAACATCTCAGATTTTTTAAAGAGCTCACTTTAAAGAGCTACCCACAATTTGTTCTACATGTAACAGCACACTGGAAAAACTTTCACATTCTGTTGTATGACATACATCACAGACCTCAAACAACTGTTTCATGATGTGAAATGTTTGCAAAATGTAAACTGCTAACAAGCTGCTACAGGAGAACTACAACTAGCACAAAGATATAAGTCTATTTTTATGCTTAAGCAAATGAAGGAACCTCACATATCTGAAGTACAGAGTTTAGTCAAAGTTCACATTTGATTGTGTAAAATGTATGCAGTAAAACAAATTATGGAAGTCTCCTCAAGTGCCTTACCTGAAACTGCTCAGTGTCCATGATTTTATTTTTTAAGTGTTTGGGATCTGGTACTTCAGGAAGAAGCAGTTTTCTAATTCTTTCAAGACCAAACAACGTCATCAGCGTTAAGATGTTTGATAAAAAGATGAAAACAAACTGTTTGGAGAATATTATTTATAATTAAAGTGAAAGTAGTTCTCACCTTTGTTGAATCAGCAGACAAAAAAGAAGAAAGGTAGTCGGTGGCAGCACGATTATCAAAATGTAAACCCATATGTAGTCAGATGATTTCATCATACAAGCACCTGTGAACAAAATTCTTCATTTACTTAAGGAAAATCAATTTTTTAATGTGCGTTTGAACCATAAAAAATTTGGTATTATCAAAACAGGTCCAGGGGATGAATCTGAATCTATGTTTATTTTATATAAGACAAAAAGACTATACCTTTATTGTTTCCCCAACTTTGTACTTTTGTCCAGTTGCTCCAGTCCTTTTCCAAACACTCATACTTCATTCTTATTCTGAAATCATAATTCATCGTCCTGCTTAGAGTAGACAAGTTTAAATGATTCTCCTCTTGATTTTTTTGTTGTTCGATCCTGTGACTTCTCTGCACAAAAGCAAAACAGCCTGTAAGATTCAAGCTTCAAATTTCATGGGGTTCACAAAGCATCTGTCATATTCTGTCATTATTTAAACAATTCTGTCTCAGTTTGATGCTTGCAATAATGCTTACTGCAACTCAGAAATGTAAGTGTCTGTGAGCACTCAATACTGTACCTCCCAGTCTTTCTCACATTGGCGCTTGTACTGCACTTCAGTGTTATAACACTGAGGGTCTGCATTATTATATGGAACTCTCCATATTACATTAACACCATATGGTGTTTCACTAATATTGAATACAATCCTGTCCGGGTCGATGTCTTCTATGGGTTCTTAAAAAGAAAAAAAGCATTTATGATTAGGTATATGCAAAAAAGCACAACGATTTTAAACTCATAGCTGTCATTTTGCATGCTGAATTACCATATGCCTCTTTTGAATATCATTCTGATTGGTCACTCAAACCAAATAATGATTTGATATTTCGTGATTAGCACTGTTCATTTGCAATGATGAATATCAGACTCATCTCTAACTACACTGTAAATGCTGTTTCACACAATACCTTCATGTTGTCCTGACACAATTTAAATTAACTTAATTTAGTTTTTACAAATTTAAGTAGATTGAACATAAAACAATTACATTGTCCCAAAAAACACAAGAATTGTGTTGATTCAACTCATTTTAAATAAGTAGTTTGAACAAAAATATTTTTTTCGGAGTGTTCTTTCGTAGCCTTTTGTATCACAAAAGCAACTTGTGCCATTCTGCTTACCAATTCCATTGAAAATAACAATCGACGGACTGTACATTTCAACACAGGCTCATTGTGAAAACATACCCCCGTATACATTTCTGGAGAGTGCGAATTATATAGGCAGCGCTACATAAGGCATAAGATTTCATCTTTACAACGAACGCAGCGGGGTGTTGATCGCGGGTCTTTTATTATGTCTCTGGGGGCCCCCTAAATGTATGGGCCCTTAGAATCGTCATAACTTCCCTCCCCCCAACGGAGCCCCTGGCTTGGTTTTAGGAAAGGGGGTGGGTGGTGTTTTTAAAAACACTATCGGTTGAGTTCATACCTGTCAAGATTTGTCTCTGAAAATCCAGGAGACCTGGAGGGGTGGATTGGGGTGTTGGGGGTGGACGGGATGTGGTGTGGTCTAGGTGTCTGTACCAGTACTGTGCAGAGATTTTCCCAGTGAACTGTGCAAACTGAAGAGCAAAGAGTGGGGGGAGCTGCCTGGTCGGTACTATGCACCGGGTTTCGGGCAGCTGCTGCGCATATTATACCAAAGTCGGCGATCCGGGGGTGTTATAGATTGTACCAAAAAAAGGGGGGGGGTAGAAATTACGAGAGTTTTCCGGGAGAAATAACAAAACGGGAGATGGGTTTGAAATACAGGAGGCTCAAGGGAAAAACGGGATTGTTTGCAGGTTTGGTTGGTTTTATAGAGGGGGGTGTATGGGGGAAATGGTTGGTCAGTCAGTCAGTCAATCAGTTGGCAGCGGCCTCTGGTGGATTTATGTGAAAACAACAGGCTCGAATGGTACTCGTAAGAGAATTTTGAGATCTGAAAAAGCATACAATGCGGCCTCTGGTGGATTCGCAAAAACAAACAACTGCAAAAAACATACTGTAACACCTAGGACATATTTTGCGCTGTCTAGAAATATATACAGGGGTATGTATCGATAATAAGCCTGGGTTGGTAGATTTCCTGATCATTGTGTTGGGGTTCATTTTGCGATGACAACTGGCAAAATTATCCATGATCTGCTACTTTATGCATCTATTTCATTAGTCAATCAAAACACATAGGCTTAATACAGGATTTTTGTGCAGAAAAACTACATTACACAGCACAGTCACTTTCACCAAGCACTGATTAGCAGTGAGCAAATGTTCTATGGTATTGTTTCTATATGTACAACCTATTAATGGGCAGTTTTACATTTGCCCATGTTTTTAAATGTTATTATTTCATTGGCACCATTTCACTTGTGGTTACAGTATATGTAAGTATACATACTTGTATCTGTCTTTCTTTAAATACTTTTAGCTTCAATCCAAAAGTCAGCATGATTGGAAAAATACATCCAGAACCAGCACTGCTGAAAAAGTGAATGGGTGCTATGCTTAACCGCACCTACATACTGAAACCAGTAATACTTTCATGTCTCTCATACTGTATAACATCTCAGATTTACTGTTGTTTAATACAAAAAACCAAACATTTTCTACCATCTTGACTCAATTACTTAATATTGCTGCAATATTCTTAATTGTTTAAGGATAATTAGCAAGAATATATGATGTATAGATGTAATGATAACAACAACAACAAAAAGTCCTTTATGAGTTCAATTTGCAGCTTTAAAAGATTAACAAACATTGAAAAAAACCAACAGGGTTTTTTCCTTTATGATTGTGTTCTGACGTGAGTCTTTGACAAGGTATACAGGATACCAGCTGACATATAAATGCCTCCCCCTCCTCAGGCTTTTTGATGTGGCTCTCCAGGAAAGCATGTGCACCGCTGCCTGTCAGCAAGCTTATCATCATCATCTTCTGAACTTTATCTTAATGAATACTGGCAAGAATGTGTGTCAAATGCTCCTATACTACAAATCTGACCTATAACTCATACATTGGGCAAACACCTGTTTCCAATGAGTGTACAGTTCCACTTGTGGGACTTGTTATTGTGGGTGATCAATACAAGCTGGTTCCCTACTCTCATAATACAATCAAAAACATTTTCTCAGATACATGGATATACAGATAACATACAAAAATAATCAACTGCTAATGTATTCCAAAGTCACTTTAAAATGTAAATATTAGAACGTTTGTTCTCATAATTAGAGGTAAATTTTCTAAATAAACTCACCTTCCTCATCGTAATCATCTGGACCTGCACTAGACCAAGCAAAGAGCAAGGCAGGGAAAAACAATAGACACAAACTCCAGCTGATCATGACTAGCTCAAATCTAAGTTACTTATGAACAGCTCTCAGAGCAACAGGTGACAATATATGTACTGTACACCTGAAACTCGCTCCACTCATTTCCTTCCTGTATGGCAAGCCATTTTAACATTTAATAACAAAAGAAACAAATCTACTTTCATTCCGCTAGTACTTATTCATTGCCTTCTAGTGCTTATTTACTGACACATCTGTAAAAGAATCTAATGCTTATTTCAAAGCCTAATCACCGCCTTAGTAGTCAACTGGTGTCCTGACATTTTATTCTACTCATCGGATTATGCTACCAACACTGTATTTGAATGGTTCAGAGGTTGGGGTTGGGGATTAGGTAGGTTGGGGCGATATTACAGCTTCAAATCACACTACTTACTCTATGTTAAACTTTACACTGGTAGCAAAATCTAATGGGTAGCATATTGCATCATCAAAATGCGCTACCTACTTTTTTGAATAGAAGGTAGGACAATCTGACAAGGTAGGACAAATCGACAGAACACCAGTAACATTGGTGACATTTTAACTTGCAGTTCATTCATTCATTTTCTTTTCGGCATAGTCCCTTTATTAATTTGGGGTCGCCACAGCGGAATGAACCGCCAACTTATCCAGCACATGTTTCACAGTGGATGCCCTTCCAGCCACAACCCAACACTGGGAAACACCCACACCCATGTACTATGGCCAATATAACTTATTAAATTCACCTATAGCGCATGTCTTTGGTCTGTGGGAGAAACCGGAGCACCTGGAGGAAACCCACACTAACATGGGAAGAACATGCAAACTCTACCCTGAAATGTCAACTGACCCAGCACACGGCACTCCAATATATTTACAGATTGAATTCTGGCAAACTTTACTCTACAGCTGTACATTATTTAATCAAAAATTATACAAAATTTAATTACTTGTGAAATAGCATTCAATACTTTTAATAGTTTTTAAGGGTTTTAACACCCTGTATTAGTATCTATTCATTAAACAGTAGTTATTATTAGATATAATTTAATTGTTGTCTAGTCATAACTTTAACTAATGAAATAAAAGCTGTATAATATTATATTAGTAAAAATATATTAGTGTCTAATAACTCATTCATTTATATTCCTTCAGCTTAAGGCTGGTTTATACTTCTGCGTCGAGTGATCGCCATGAACCACTGTGCCTGCCTTGCGTGTAGTCATGCATTTATACTTCTGTGCACTGTTAGTGTTGCTCTGCAATAATACTTCTGAAATGCTAGCTTGCAGTAGGTTTTTATGATCCTATGTGTCCAGTTTCTTCGTGGGTATTTAGTTTTTTCTGAATGCTACCTTAATGTACAAGTAGCTAAAACTCACTCATTCACAGGCGGGAACCAGCAGACGTGCAACAACTTTAATCATAAGGTAAACACAAAACAACAGTTTACATCTGGAGCTCCTTTACAGGACTTGACACTTGTGAACACTCGCTCCATTGGGCTTGCAGCTCTCAGCACCGCCCACACTCGTCACAGCTACCAAGCCAACCAATCACAGAACTTGAGCTACGTGTCAGTGCGATGTTCAGTTACTTTTTCCGAGAGGTGCGCATCAGCGACGGCGTCAGCCTCAGCGAGGGCTATGACCACATGAAGGCTGCGCCGGACCATATGTGTGCATTTGACACAGAAGTATAAATCAGCCTTTTGTCTCTGATTTATCAGAGGTCACCACAGCGGAATGAATCGCCAACTATTCTAGCATATGTTTTACGAAGCGGATGCCCTTCCTAGTGGAAATTAAATCAGTACTATTAAAGTTATTAATATCTGCTATATAGGCTATTTTCCTTCACCTTGCCAACACTAAACAGGAAATCACTAGTAAGCACAAGTTTAACCAATGAATAAGAAGCGACACTTTAAGAAAGAAAATACACTATTATCTAAAACTTAAAATGAAAACAAATAGCAGTATGTTTCACAGATTCAATGTTAAAACAGCTTGCCATAGTTCTCACCCCCTCATTTCTTATTCTTAGAATGCTCTTTTGAGTCTAGGGTGAGGGAGGGATTTGATTGTAACTATTATGTCACTGGTGACTCTTAATCATTTCACATTAATTTCTTAGGACTCCACTTGGTTCTTGGTAGAAGTTGTTGTTAGTGATTTCACCCAGTTCTGAAATCACTCTTTTAGGTTCTTTTTAAACTAAGAACACCTTTACAGTTCGTTATAAAATGATCAATGCTCTGACATTTAAACAGGGATCACTTTTGGCAATAGATGATAGCTAAAACCAATAAACGAATCTGAAGTATGTATAATGTAAAATCACAAATATATGAATTTAACTGACAAGTAACCATACAGTCACTGTAAACAAAAGTTTAATTAACTAGACAAAACTGGATGTTGAAAGCAGATGATACTTTTAATGCAAAAACATACAAAAATTAATAACAAACTAATAACAAACCTTTATTATTAGAGTAAGAGAAGATAAAAACTCAAAAAATGAGGCATTTTGGTTCATAAATCATTCTTTTACTTCTATTTGTGAATCTTTTTTCATAAATGTCAGGTAGAAGTGTTTTAAATATTATAAATATGTTATATTTATATTTTATTATATTTGAGTGTTAGGTCAATAACTGGTCAGTGAGCTTCATTCCTGAATAATAGCAATTAAAAATGTTTATTAGGTTTCGTTATCTGCTAAGTTTATCTGCCTTTACAGAAACTGACTTTAACTGTTTCATCACTGCTTTTGTTTTAAGACATTTTATTTTAATTTCACATTAATTTGACTTTAATTACAGTTGAAGTCAAAAGTACAGGCCATTTTTTTACTTTTTCAAATATTTCCCAAATGATGTTCAACAGAGCAAGGACATTTTCACAGTATTTCCTATAATATTTGTTTCTTCTAGAGAAAGTCTTATTTGTTTTATTTTTGCTAGAATAAAACAGTTTTAAATTTTTTAAGCCATTTTAAAATGG